>NW_006408589.1:2665203-2675557 GCF_000296735.1 Chrysochloris asiatica
TGCTCCCGTAAAGATTTACAGCCTCGGAAACCCTATGCAGGGTCACTATGAGTCAGAACCAATTCCACAGTACTTAACAACAACAACCCCTTAGGCAATGACTCCTCTTTGCTGCCTCCCCCTGTCTCTGGCAACCACTAATACATGCTGATCTCTATACACTTGCCTATTCTAGTTATTTCCTTTAAGTGGGATCATACAACACTTGCCCTTTGATAACTTACTAATTTAACTCAACATTATCTTTTCAAAGTTCATTCATAGCATAACATGGATCAGAATCCCATTTCTATTTATGGCTAACTAATATTCCATTGTGTGTATATACAAGGATGGATTATCCAGTAAGCAAGGTAAGCATATGTTGAGGGTATGACCAAAATAAGGGCAATGATTATCCAAAGCAAAGACTCAAAGATCCTAAGCAAGACAGGACACAAGGCAAAGCAAGTGCCACAATGGAAAGGAATGGACAGGACACTAAACAGAATTAATACCAGCTCTAATGGGTGACCACCACTCGTGTGTCAGTTTGTCATACTGTGGTGACTTGTGTCTTGTTACATGATGGTAGTTATGCCCCAGGGTCACAATGGTGGACAGGGAAGTTTCCAGACTAAGACAGAATAGGAAGAAGAGAGGCTTCTTCTTCTTCCTTGGTAGCCACTAAAAAACTTAGCCATAGCAGAAGCATATTGTCTGATACAATACCAGAATATAAGTCATCAAGTTGTGAGGCACTCAAAATATGACTGGGGAAGAGCTGCCTCCTCAAAGTAAAGTTGACCTTAATGATACAAATGGAGCAAAGCTTGCTGAACCTTCATTTGTGGATGTTGCATAACTCAAAATGGGGAGAAAAAGATGCAAGCATCCATTAACAACTGGAATCTGGAATGTATGAAGTATAAATCTAGGAAAATTAGAAGTTATCAAAATGAAATGGAACACATAAAGATTGATATCCTAGGTATGCTGTTATTATTAAGTGTCCCCAAGTTAGTTCTGACTCATAGTGATCCTGTATAGAGTTTCTTACTGGTGGGTTTGAATTGCCAACCTTGTGGTTCAAACTGACCTTGCAGTCCAGAGCTTATCCTACAGTGCCACACCAGGACTCCAATATCCTACACATAAATGAGCCAAAACTGACTGATATTGGGCATTTATAATCTTACAAACATATGGTTTGCTATGCCAGGAATGAGGAATTCAAGAGGAATATTGTTGGATTCTTTGTCAAAAGAACATGTCAAGATCTCACTTAAAGTACAATGCTGTCTGTCATAGATTAGTATCCACATGTCTACAAAGAAAACCAGTTAATACCATTATTCAAATTTATACACCAACACCTGAAATCAGTGATGATGACACTGAAGAATTTTACCAACTTCTTCAGGCTGAAACTGATCAAATATGCAATCAAGACATAATGATGATTACTGCTAATTTGAATGTGAAACAAAGAGAAAGGATCAGCAGTTGGAAAATATGGCCTTGGTAATAGAAAGTATGCTAGAGATCAGATGATAACACTTTCTAAGACCAAGACTTCTTTATTGCAAATATCCTTTTCAACAACACAAACAGCAACTATACACAGAGAATACTGCACCTCACCAAACGGAATACACAGGAATCAAATTGATGACCTCTGTGGGAAGAGGCAGTAGAGAAGTTCATTATCTTCAGTCAAAACAAGGCCAGAGGTAGACTGGGGGACTGACCATAAGTTTGCTCATATGCAAGTTCAGGCTGAAGCTGAAGAAAATTAAAGCAAGTCCATGAAAGTCAAATTATGACATTGAATATATCCCACATGAATTTAAAAACGATTTCAAGATCAGATTTAGTGCTAATGAATAAAAACCAGAAGAATTGTGTGTGAGAAGAAATGAAGAATATCATACAAGAAGAAAGCAAAATGTCCTTAAAAAGACAAAAAAGAAAGAAAAGATCAAAATGGATGTCAGAAGAGACCCTGGAACTTGCTGTTGAGCAGAGAGAAGTTAAAGCAGCTGGAACAAATGAGGAACTATAAGAGCTGACCAGAAACTTAAAAGGGCAGCTCAAGAAGACAAAAATGAAATATGCAAAGACCTGGAGTTAGAAAGCCTAAAGCAAAGAAAAGGTTTCAAGCTGAACAAACTGAAGAAAATATTCAAGCTTCCAGTTGAACTATTGAAAGATGTTGTTGTTGTTGCTAAGTGTTGTTGAGTCAGTTCCGCTCATAGTAACATTGTATAGGGTTTCTAAGGAGCAGCTGGTGAGCTTGAACCACCGGCATTGCAGTTCAAAGGAACTTGCAGTCCAGTGCATTAACCCACAGCGTCACATCAGGATGCCTATATTGAAGGGGCAAAACATTGAGTAATGCAGGAAGCCTCAAAAGACGACGGAAGGAATACACAGTTACTGTACCCAAAAGGAAACATAAATGTGCTATTATTTCAAGAGGTTGCATATGATCAAGAACCAATGGTATTGAAGGAAGAAGCCCAAACTGCAGTGAAGGAACTGGTAAAGAAAAAAAAAGCAAGCCTTCAGGAATTGATGAAATTGAAATAAATTGAAATGTTTCAACAAACTGACACAGCACTGGAAGTCCTCTCTCATCTATGGCAAGAAATTGGAAGAGAACCATATTTGTACCTATTCCAAAGAAAGGTGACCCAACAGGATGTGGAAATCATCTAACAATACAATTAATATAACATGCAAGTAAAATTTCCTGAAGATAATTCAAAAATGGTTGTAGCAGTACATTGACAGGGAGCTGCCAGAAATCCAAGCCTGATTCAAAAAAGGATGCTGATTGATGTCAGTTGGATCTTGGCTAAAATCAGAGAATATCAAAAAAGATTTTTACTTGTGTTATATTGACTTTGCAAAGGCATTCAACTGTGTGAATCATAACAAGCTATGGATAGCACTGTTCTATGTAGAACATATTCTATAACACTTAATTGTACTCACAAGGAACCTGTGCATAGACCAAGAGGCAATTGTTTGAACAGAACAAGGGGACACTGAATGGTTTAAAATTCAGAAAAGGTGTGCATCAGGGTTATATTCTTTTACCATGCTCTTTCAATCTGTATGCGGAACAAAAAAATCTGAGAAACTGGATCATATGAAGAAGAATGTGGCATCAGAATTGGAGTAAGGCTAATTAATAACCTGTGCTAGGCAGACAACATAAACTTGCTTGCTGCAAGTGAAGAGGACTTAAAATACTGATGAAGATCAAAGATCAAGGGGCTTTCAGTATGACCTGTATCTCAATGTAAAGAAAACAAAAATCCTCACAACTGCACCAATAAATATTATCATGATAAGTGGAGAAAAGATTGAGGTTGTCTAACACTTCATTTTACTTGTATCTATAATCAACACTCATGGAAACAGCAGTCAAGAAATCAAATGATGGAAAACTAAGGTGTGACTTATAGTACCATGAATTTACTTAATATGACCTCTCTATACAATTTTTCTTAACTTCCACCAAATGATTGGATGGGACTATCACAAATAGGAGGTGTACAGGACTAACACCAGAATTGGTTAGTTTTGCCTTCCTGCTCAGTTTAAAAGGCACCTTTTCAGAAACATGAACAGACGATCCCAGGACCATCAAGAAAGAAAAGCCACACCAGAGCATAAGAGAGAGTGGCAGAGGTGGCAGCATGGAGAGACAGAGCAACTTTGGGCTTCCCGGGCCATGGACTAAGTAAAGCTGAGTGCCTATGGACAGGAAGCTGGACTACAGAATGTGCTCTTTGGGTATTTACAGACTGGCTAAAGGAGTTTGGTAACACATGCTTGAGTAGAACAGAGGCCAAGGGGCCACATGGCTAAAAGGCTAAAGACAAGAATGAAGCATACCTATAGTATGACAGAGAAGAGTTGTTCCTGAATGGACAATTGCTACATCCTGGCTTGTTTCTGATCCTGAATTTTACCCTATTCAATTCCTTAATATTTCACTACTATGTATTGTTTTACAATATGTGTCTCCAAAAGATGGAAAACCTGTGGAGTAATTTATCACATTTACTAGTTCCAAAAAGGAGTCCTGATAGTATAGTTAGTTATGTGTAGGATTGCTAACTGCGAGGTCAGTCGTTTGAATCCATACCTGCTCCTCAAGAGAAAAACGAGGCACTATGATCCAGTGAAAATGTACAGCCTTGGAAGCCCTACACAAGGTAGCTATGAATTGGAACCAGTTCAATGGCACGCAGCACCAGCAACACCAGCACTAGCTTAAAAAGTTACACCTGTGAAGGAACTGCAACTCAAATACTTCTCTCTATATGTATATGAAGTTTGCAAAGTTGATATTTCTAAGTGCAGAGGCCAGTCTTATGACTGTGCTGTCAATATGCCAGGGTATTATAAAGATATGCAACAGAAAATCTTAAAATGTAATGAGTATGGTATTTTCACACCATGTGCTGTGCATCACTTAATCCTTTAGGATGTAGCACAGTAGATTCTTGACCGGAAGCAGTTGATTTTTTTTAAATAGTGTTCAGTTACTTTACATATTTTTTGCTACCTTTGAGTCCTGTTGCGGCACTGTAGAATAAGGACTGGATTGCTAACCCCAAAGTTGGTGGTTCCAATCAACCTTTCATTCCTCAGAAACCCTATACATATTCACTTTGAGTTATAACCAGCTACATGGCACTTAACAATAACAGCATCTATGTTGTTGTTTGTAAGCGCTCTCAAGTATTTCCAACTCATTGCAACCCTGTATAGGGATTCAGAGGAGCACCTGATGGATTTAAACTGTCAACCTTGTGGTTCGAAGTCCAGTGCTGATCTTACAACCACACCAGGAGTCAAATAACACCTACGGGCAGGTCTTAAAACATATCTAAGCAGATAGTTATTGTTAAGTGCCATCAAGTCAGATAGAGTGGGAGAAAATTTGCAACAAAACTCAAAATAATTAGCAACAACAACAACAAAGACTGGAGGAACCCACACCCACGAATCTAGTCCTCAACCATTCTTCAGGTCTGGAACAGAACTTACCTTCATGGTCCATTTTTCAGAAAGTGGTAGACAGCTATATTGGAGGGGACAACAGCACTAGCAAGGTACTTTCACCATGAAATGGTCAATCATTCAAGATTCAAGATCAAAAGGGCAACACTTACCTAAGGACAAAGTTGAGACGGGATGGGAAGGAGGGTGGAAGGGAAATAGGAGTGATAGGGAGGGTGTGAGACTGTTGTTGCATGGAGGAGATTGCAATCATTGATCTAAAACAGTGTGTGATCTGTAGAATATAAAACTGATGATCTTCTCTGTACACCTTCACTCAATTCACAATAAAAATTTAAAAACATATGTTGTTGTTAGGTGACATAGAGTTGGTACCAACTCATAGTGATCGTATGCACAACAGAATGAAACACTGCCTGGTCCTGGGCCAACCTCACAATTGTTGCCACGCTTGAGCCCATTGATGCTACCACTTGGCCAATCCATCTCTCCGCGGGTCTTCCTCTTTTTCTGACCCTCCACCTTACCAAACATGATATCCTTCTCCAGCAACTGGTCCCTCCTGACAATATGTCCAAAGTATGAGAGATGAAGTTTGGTCTCTTGGCCTCTAAGGAGCACTCTGGCTGCACTTCTTCCAAAACAGATCTATTGGTTCTTTTGGCAGCCCATGGCACTTTCAATATTCTCCTCCAACACCATAACTCAAAAGCATCAATTCTTTCATGGTCTTCCTTATTCACTGTCCAGCTTTCACATGCATATGAGGTTTTTTTAAACACCATGATTTGGATCAGATGCACCTTAGTCCTCAAGCTGACATCTTTGCTCTTCAACACTTTAAACCATCTTGTGCAGCAGATTTGCCTAATACAATACGTCATTTGATTTCTTGACAGCTGCTTCCATGAGTGTTGATGGTTGATCCAAGAAGAATGAAGTCCTTGACAACTTCAATCTTTTCTCCATTGATAAGAATGTTGTTTATTGGTCCAGTGGTGAGGATTTTTGTTTTCTTTACATTGAGATGTTATCCATACCGAATGCTGTGGTCTTTATGTAGGCAATGATTTAATACTAAAATGCCTTTCTAAAACATGTTGGGAAGTACATGCTGTACAAATGAATAAAATACTAGAATCATACAATCAGATTCTAGTTGCTTTAGAAAATATTACTGAAGATCACACACAAAAATAGATACCAGAAGAAGAGCTGAAAACATTACCAACAAAACGTAAACACTTGAGCATGTAATTATGTTGGTTATATGAAATGATATATTGCAAAGTTTTCATCAGGTGAGTCAAGCTTTCAAGATTCAGAAGCAAATGCATTAAAGATATGCTCAATTCTCTACCAGTCATTAGCAGATCATTTACATATTTCAGAGAAGACTGAAAATTTTGAGAGCACAAAAAAACAAATACTGACAAATACTGATTATTGAGCAGATCCCCACTGCAGAAATAGTAGAAAGACACAGGTAAACAATGGAAGGACTCCAGATGTATTGAGTGGTGGTGTTTGGCAGTTACGTGCCATGAAGTTGATTCTAACTCATAGTGACCCTGTGTTGGGTTTCCAAAGCCGCAAATCTTCACGGGATCAGAAAGCCTCATCTTTCTCCCATGAAATGGCTGTTGGTTTTGTACTGCTGACCTTGAGGCTAGTAGCCTGACTTGTAACCACTATGCTACCAGAGCTCCTTATGTATTGGGTGTTGTTGTTAAGTGCGATCAAGTCAGTTCTGACTCATACAGACCCTGTAAAGGGTTTCCAAGGAGCAGCTAGTGGGTTTGAACTGCTGATCTTGTGGTTCACAGTCCAATGCTGATCCACAGTGTCACACCAGGAGTTCTTATGTATTGAGTACCAGAGATCAATTTTGTGTAACCAAATACACACCACCATTGATAAAACTAACTCTTGCATGAACAGAAGGGCAAAAATGTATAAAGTTTTTTCAAATAGATTTTTCCTTCTGAGATGATGTGGATATATTAGGGGAAAATGCATGAAGGTATCCAAGAACTTAGTGCAGACTTATCTTGATGACTTAAATAGAAAGCTTTGTAGATAAATATAAAAATTTCATTCTTACATGAGAACTAAGTTTACAGATTCAGGAAAGAAAAATTTTACTCATGTAGGTATTATGATTCCAAAATAGAAGATAAAATACAATGTGTATGTACCATTGTTGAAACAGCTTTAGGCATATTCCTAATTGTAATGATCACAAACTACACAACAGAAGGCTCATTTTCTTTCCTAAAGATACTGAAAATCCCTCAGCATATAACAATGACTCAAGAAAAACTCAATTCATTATCCTTATTATGTATGGAAGTAGAAATTGTTTGGTAGTTTAACTGTGATGAAATCACTGAAGAACATGTAAGAGTAAATAAAGAATAGAAAGAAACATTTCTAATTATAACATGTGAGAGATCAAAGATCTATCTATAAGTGTTGTTAAGTGCCATTGACTCGGTTCCAACTTATAGAATTTCTGAGGAGATATATATGTTGTTGTTGTTGTTAAGTGCCATCGAGTCGGTTCCGACCCATAGCGACCCAGTACAGGGTTTCCAAGGGGTGTAAATCTTTACAGGAGTAGAAAGCCTCATCTTTCTCCCGCGGAGCAGCTGGTAGTTTCGAACCGCTGACCTTAAGGTTCGCAGCCCGATTCGTAACCACTATGCTACCAGAATATATATATATATATATATATATATAGAGAGAGAGAGAGAGAGAGAGAGAGAGAGAGAGAGAATCTTGGTGTGGTGCTGTAGGATCATGTGCTGGACCATGAGGTCAGTTTGAACCACAAGGTTTGCAATTCAAACTCACCAGCCATTCCTCAGAAACCCCAAAGAGGGTCTCTAAGAGTCAGAACCAACTCTACGGTCATATATCATATGTCCCAACATATATCATATATCCCATTCAAATGTATGAGTAAATAGAGGAAGGGACATCATGCATTATCAGTGTTTTGGGCTTTCCCATGCCTTAATCAGGTCCTATGTATACACTGTTAAACTCAGCAGTTCAAGCTCACCAGCTGCTCCTAGGAAACCCTATACCGGGCCGCTATGGGTTGGAACTGACTCGATGGCACTTAACAACAACTACATGTATATATTACACTTTATTTTATTTATTCTACTCCTCTGTTGATGGACACCTGCATTGTTTCCACCTTTTGGCTATTGTGAATAATTCTGTAATGAACATTGGTGTATGTGTATCTGTTTGCGGCCCTGCTTCCAATCTTTTTATTTAAGTAAGTACTGGAGAAGCAATTCCGTAAGTATAATCAGATGGAGTGTTTTGTGGAAATTATTCTCTCCCCTGCTTTCATCTAAGCATGAGAGAAAACAGGTGGTCAATCGAACATGATCCCCAAGAGGTTTCAGAGCCAGGCAATGAAGCCAGTATTAAACAGGGGCATTGAATATACTCAGCTAACATAACAATCTGGCAAAACATTAGCTCCATTTCCTTTCAAATCATTTTAAATTAATTTTTATCTTACACGTTGCCTTGTCAGTTGTGAATAGCAATTCTAGCAGCAGCTGGAGTATAAGAAGCCCTAAAAATGATTCTGGAAGAGCTACTGTATTGCTGGGAGCCTGTGCCAGTAGAGTGAACCCCGGGGCCTTTGGAAGAAAAGTTTTAACATCGTTTTATAAAATCGCTTCTGTTTGCATTATGGTCAATGGAGATGTAGGTTTTCTGCCAATGAAGCAAAGTAAAAATTAACTGTGTGGACTTCATGATAAAATTAATTCTAGCTCATAATATGGAAAAGAAATAAACTTCTAATAACAGCAACATTACCATTTAAGTTGCAATGAATGTTTATGAAGCCCTGGTGGTGCAATTGTTAAGAGCTTGGGAGCTACCCCAAAAGTCTAAGTTTAGGACCCACAAATTACTCTTTGGGAGAAATGGCCTGGCAATTGCTTTCATTCAAATTACATAGCCAAACCAAACTATACCTCTTGCTATCTAATTGAATCCATGTTATACGATAGCATATAGAACGGCCCCACAGGGTTTCCAAAACTATAAATATTTTAGAAAGCAGACTGCCACAGCTGTCTCCTGCAGAGCAGCTGATGGGTTTGAAGTGCCAACCTTTTGGTTAGCAGTCAAGCACTTTAATCACTGTACCACCAGGACAGCCTAGGAAATCCTATGGATCAGTTCTACTCTGTCCTTTGGGTCATTATGAGTCAGAATTGACTCAAGGGTACATAACAACAACAACAACAATAACAACAACAACTGCTTAGGTCCCATGGTGGTATAAGTGGTTAAGGGTTCAACTACTAACAGAAAAGTTAGTGGTCTAAACCCATCAGCTGATCCGCTTCTGAAAGGTCACTCCATGAAAACTCTATAAAACACAGTTCTACTCTGACACACACGGGGACACTAGGATTCAGGGTCAAGTTGATGCAACTGAGATTTTTTTGTGGGGGAGTTATACTCATGTTTAAACTGTTACTTGTGGATGATGACCAAGACTATTCATGTCCTCAAGGAATTTACAGTCAACCTGGTAATATGAAGTCTTTAAGTCCAAAAATCTTTACTGGGGACATTCTTCTTGACTAACTATCTCACGAAAGTGATCTCACTTCACAACTCTGGAAGTGAAGGAGTGTTACCTCCATTTCCCAGGTAAAGAAGCAAGGCTTTGAGAAGTGGAATAACTTGCCCAAGGTTACTCAGTTAGTTTTAGAGCTAACTGGCCTGGTGGCACTTCACTCCTCTGCCTTGGAAAGATCACAAGGTTTCTTTTTTTCTTTTCTTCATGCCTATTTGGTCCACAAGCTCTGTCATTGGACAGCAGGATGGGAATAGACGGATGTGCAGACAATTTACTTCTCTGCTGTAGAAAGAGCATCTAATCTCCAAGCTGCCTTAAATAACAGTGGTTACTTGACTTAAAGACTCTTGCTTTCAGGCCCCTTGTCTATTTTCCTTATCACTTCAGAATGCATTGGCCAACCAAGTGGAATGCTTATCTTGAAGCTTTAGGGATTAAACAAACAAACAAACAAAAAATGTATTCTGTTATACTGAGTGCCCTTCCCTGGGGGCCTGTGAGGCACTGGTAAATAGGTCCCCCAATCTTGTTTCTCTTTAATTCATACTCCCTAAGGCAGAAAAGAGCCTGAAATCTGTGTTTTGGGTAAAGCACTTAGGAATTCAGACATGTGTATTTTGCTCTAGAGTTCACATTGCCTAGACACCGCTATATAACAAATACATGTGTGCTTTGCATCTAACATCCCACTTAATCTTGAATTAT
>NW_006408589.1:2680278-2681549 GCF_000296735.1 Chrysochloris asiatica
TTCCTAAATTTTGATATATCTACTCCCGTAAAGATTTACACCCTCGGAAACCCTGTACAGGGTCGCTATGGGTCGGACCCGACTCGATGGCACTCAACAACAACAACAACAACCATGAAATTAATTATTTTGTTGCTGCTGTTTACATTTTAAGGAGCTCTTCAATTGTGTGTAGGCACAGCCCTGTCATGCTTGATATGATGTGTGTATATGTTCATGGCTACCTTGCTACAAACGTATCACCTGGGAAGCAAAATTCTCTGGTAATTGAAGACTAACATGCCTGTGACTAGCTGGTTGGACTCACATTTTATTCTCTTGTACTTCCCTTTCTTAGCCACTGACTTTGGTTAGACTCAAAGGTTCTATGCCTCTTTTCTCATTCTTAAATTCACCATCCCTAGCAATGTTTCTTACTTTCAAACATAAGCATGCCAACTCTCTGATTAACAAATAAATAAATAAATACATCATCAGTACCTTCCTACTATTTACTCAGTAAAGCATCTATAATCTTTGCTTGGCATTCAATATCCTCTAAGATCTGGCGTCATTTATCTATCCTAATTGACATGACTGCTTTTCCTACTTCATATTTGGCACTCAGACAACCCCACATGATGATGAGCCAGAAAGGATCCAGAATGAGTAAAAAGTCAGAGAGTTTTGACAGACAACTGAACTTTCTGGGTGAACTAGAAGGCTTTGCAGACATTCAAGCAGGGTTCAGAAAGCATATATATGGCAGAAGCACACACAAACACACACACATATATCTACCACATGTCTGTCAGTTTGTTGTTCAGTGGTGGTTTGTGAGTTGCTGTGATTCTGAAAGCTATGCCACTGTTATTTTAAATACCAGAAGTGTCAACAATGGTGGATAGGGTTCAGATGAGCTTCCAGACAAAAAAGACTGTGAAGAAGGAGTGACAAACCACTTCCGAATATTTAGTCACTGAAAATCTTATGAATACCAGAGAAACACTGTCAGATATAGTGCCAGAAAATGAGCTCCTTAGGTTGCTAGGCACTCAAAATGTAACTGGGGTAGTGGGACAAAAGCCTGCGAGACCTTCATTTGCTGATGGGGCACAATTCAGAATGAAGAGAAAGAGCTGTAAACATCCATTGAAAATCGGAACATGGAATGTATAATATATGAATTGGGGAAAATTAGAAGGTGTCAAAAATGAAAAGGAATACATAAATCTCAATATCTTAGGCATTAGTGAGCTGAAATGGACTGGTATTGGCCATTTTGAATCTGA
>NW_006408589.1:2683469-2684009 GCF_000296735.1 Chrysochloris asiatica
CAGAGAAAAAGAGGAAGACCCCCAGCAAGATCGATTGGCTAAGTGGCAGCATCGATGGACTCAAGTGTGGCAACAATAGTGAGGTTAGTCCAGGATTGGGCAGTGTTTCTTTCTGCAGTGCATAAGGTCACAATGGGGTCGGTACCTACTCAATGGCACCTAACAACAACAACAACAGGGAAGCCTAGTTAATACCAATATTATTCAAATTTACACACCAACCACTAAAGTCAGTGAGGAAGAAATAGAAGAATTCTACCAACTTCTTGAATCTGAAATTAATCAAACATGCAATAAAGATGTATTGATCATTACCGGTAATTGGAATGCAAAGATTAGGAGCAAGCAGGAAGGATCAGTTAGAAAATATGACCTTGGTGATAGAAATGATGCTGGAGATTGCATGATAGAATTCTACAAAATCAATGATTTGTTCATGTCAAATACCTTCTTTGGAAGGTATAGAAGCATAACAGATGATTGTACACATTGACCTCACCAGATGGAATACACAGAAACAAATCGACTACATCTGTGGAA
>NW_006408589.1:2684404-2692575 GCF_000296735.1 Chrysochloris asiatica
TCCCATGAGAGTAAAGTTTTACTAAAGGTAATACAGAAACGTCTGCAAGCATACATTGACAGAGAACTTCCAAAGGTTCAAGCCAGATTCAAAAAAGGTTGTGGAATGAGGGATATCATTGCTGATGTCTGATGGATCTTGGCTGAAAGCAGAGGATATCAGAAAGATGTTTACCTGGGCTTTATTGACTATGCAAAGGCTTTCAATTGTGTGGATCATGACAAGCTATAGAAAACATTGCAAAGTATGAGTATTCCAGAACACTTAATTGTACTTCTGAGGAATCTGTACCTGGACATCATTGTATAACTGCCAAACCATTGAGAATCATAACTTAGCCAAGTTGGCAAACAATTTCAACTATCACCCTTAGTCTCCCTTGCTGTGCTTCAAGTATCAAATATCTACCTGCAGTTATTGGCTACCATATTGGACAGTGCCGATGTAGAAGATTTCTGTCATTGTAGAAAGCTCTATTGGGCAGTGCTGGCCAAGAAAATAATCCTAGATGTGCAGAATCCCACAGTGCATGACGATGAGAGAAAAATTGTCCACAGCTGCATACTACTGTGTGACACTTGGTTCTAAGAGCCCAAGATAATTTTTCTTGGGTGAATAGTCATACACCCACAGTGAAGTTAGAATCACTCCTCCAAAGGACAAGAAAGGAAACTCAGGCTCAGAAAGTTATAATGGTAGAGCAGGCATCAACCCAAGTCTGACTTCCCATTAACCCTTTTTTTATTCTGCCACATAGGCTATGAGAATTCTGGTTGAGCAACCTATTTGAGTAAGATTACCCAAGATGTCCAATGTCAGTGTAATCTACCATTGGATCACTCCACTGAAGGGCCATTTTCAACTCCCATCCACAACTAATCTAAATCCAGTATAGGGCGTTGAATTGTGTTCCCTGAAAAACAGAATGTCCTTTGAAGCAAGGATGGTGAGACTTTTTCTTGCTTACTTTGGACACATTATCAGGAAAGGCCAATCACTGGAGATGGACATCATGTTTGGTAAAGTAGAAAATAAGCAAAAAATTAGGAAACCTTCAATGAAATGGATTGACACAATAATGCAGCTGAAACATACCAACAATCATAAAGATGCTGGAGCACCAAGGAATGTTTTATTCTATTATACATGGATCATTATGAATTTGAGTCAACTCAATAACAAATAACAGCAAATAGCAGCAATTACAAATAACAGCAATAGGTATTGAAGCCCTAACTTGGTACTTGTCAAAAATGACCTTGTTTGTGAATAGGATCACTACAGATATAATTACTTAACCTGAAGTCATACTTTAGAATGGTGGGTCATAAGTCAGTATGACAGTTGCCCTTATAAAAGTTGTTGTTGTTAGGTGTCATTGACTCAGTACCAACTCATAGCAACCTTATGCACAACAGAACAAAACACTGCCAACCTCACAATTGTTGCTACACTTATATCCATTGCTACTGCTACTGTGTCAATCCATCTGGCTTCCTCTATTTTGCTGACCTTCCACTTTACCAAGCATGATGTCCTTCTCCAGGAACTGGTCCCTCCTGATACTATGTCCAAAGTATGAGGGACAAAGTCTGACCATCCTGGCTTCTAAGGAGCATTCTGGCTGTAATTCTTTCAACACAATTTTGTCTGTTCTTCTGGCAGTCTATTGTACTTTTTGTCTTTTCCTACTTTCTTATCTTCTTAATTACCTTTTTCTTTCTTCCCTTATTATGTTCTTGATATCATCACACAACTCTTCTGGTCTTCAATCATTAGTGTTTAATTCATTAAATCTGTTCTTGAGATGATTTCTAAATTCAGGTGGGATATGCCCAAGGTCATATTTTGGCCCTTGTGGACTCATTTTTATTTTCTTCAGCTTCAGCCTGAACTTGCATATGAGCAATTGATAGTCTGTTCCACAGGCTTCCACTCACTTCATTTTGGTTGATGATATGGAGCTTTTCCACCATCCATTTCCATCGATGTGGTCAATTTGATTTCTGTGTATTCTATCTGAGGAGGTCCATGTATATAGTCAGTCATATTTTATGTTGTTTAAAAATGTATTGCAAAATTCTATCATGCGGTCTCCAGCATGGTTTCTATCATCAAGGTTATATTTTCCAAAGACTGATCCTTCCTCTTTGTTTCCAACCTTTGCATTTCAATCACCAGTAATCATCGATGTATCTTGATTGCATGTTTAATCAATCTCAGACTAAAAAGTTGGTAAAAATTCTTCAATTTCATCATCACTAGCTGTAGTGGTTTGTGCATACATTTGAATAATAGTGATATTAACTGGTCTTACTGAAACTTTTTTTAGATAATGAATGTGACACCGTTCCTTTTCAATTTGCCATTCCTGGCGTAGTAAACTATGGATTGTCAGATTTAAAATAGGCAATACCAGTCCATTTCAGCTCACTAATGCCTAGGATATCAATGTTTATGCATTTCATTTAATTTTTGATAACTTCCAATTTTCCTAGATTCATACTTCGTGCATTCCATGTTTTGATTATTAATGGATGTTTACATCTCTTTCTCTTAATTTTGAGTTGTTCCTCATCAGCAAATGAAGGTCCCAAAGGCATTACTCCATTTATGTCATCAAGGTCAACTCGACTTTGAGGAAGCAGTTCTTCCCAAGTCATATTTTGTGTACCTAATCTTCTGTTATTATATCTGACAATATTCCGGTGTTCTTCATCATGTATCAATATTTAATACCCTGGTACTATTTGACTATGGATGCAAAAGGTGGACAGTGAATAAGGAAGATCGTAGAAGAATTAATGCCTTTGAATTATGGTGTTGGAGGAGAATACTAAAAGTGTCATGGGCTTCCAGAAGAACTAATAGATTTGTTTTGGAAGAAGTGCAGCCAGAGTGCTCCTTGGAGGTCAAGATGGCCAAACTTCGTCACTTATACTTTGGACATATTGTCAGAAGGGAACAGTCGCTAAAGAAGGATGTCATGTTGGGTAAGATGGAGGGTCAGAGAAAAAGAGGAAGACCCCCAACGAGATGGATTGGCTAGGTGGCAGCATTGATGGACTCAAGTGTGGCAACAGTAGTGAGGTTGGCTCAGGATTGGACATTGTTTCATTCTGCTGTGCATAGGGTCATTATGAGTTAGTTCTGACTCGATGGCACCTAACAACAATAATGACAATACTATTTGACAGCTATTCATAAGGTTTTCAGTGACCAAATATTTGGAAGTAGTCTGAACTCTCCTTTTTCCTAGTCTGTCTTAATCTGGCAACTCAGCTAAAACCTGCCCACCATGGGCGACCCTACTGTTATTTAAAATATCTGTGGCATAGCTTCCAGAATCACAGCAACACACAAACCACCACAGTACAACAAACAGATAGATGAGTAATTGTCCTTACAAAAGAGAAGAAAAGAAACACAAATAGGTGCAGAGAAGACAGTGAAGAAGGAGGCAGAGACTGTAGTGTCAGCACCTGAAGCTAGAAGTGGGGCTTTGATACTACCTCAGATCCTTCAGAAGGAATCAGCATAATCAATACTGATTTCTGGACTCCAGAACTGTAGGAAAATAAACTTCTGTTGCTTAAAGTCAACAAATTCGTGGTATTTTGGTTTACCATTCCTAGGAAACTAAAGGCCAAGTTTATAGTAAATGTTCTTGGTGATCCTCCAGTTCAGCCTTATGTAGTGCAAGAGTGTGAGAGCTAAGGCAAAAAACAAAAATGGCCTTTGTGGACAAATGAGCATACAATATTCCAAATCAGAGAGTAGCAGCAAGCCATAGAATTTCCTTACCCAAAAGCAAGTCTGCAGCTTCTTGGATAAATAATAATGATGTGTTAGTTTTTGAGAGGTGGGGCTTGATGGCAGATAGGGTAGCGGTGCAGTGAAGTTCACCATCAGCAATACCACAGAATACCAGAATAAGTGAGTTCAGGGCAGAGCTCCAAAGCTCTGAACCACATAGGTAGGAATATTTTTAAAAATCTGAAGGCTTATAGCTTGTAGAACTTATAACAGAAGTAAGAAATTGTGTACTTTTGAATCTGCTGGGCTGGGCAGCCAGGAGCCAACAACTTGGGCAAGACCAAGTGGAGGAACAGACCCACCATGCAATAATGCTGCAGGAACTTCAGAGCAAAGGTTGACAATATACTTAGTTGGGTTTTCTTTGTTCTAATTTTCTTTGTTTTTTTTTTTTTTTTTTGTATCTGTTCATTGGCCACCCACTGTTTGCATACCTCCATTCTGGTGACTGGAGGGAGTGCCTAAACAAGTGGATACCACCTACCCCCAGCACTGGTGGGTTATTCTACCATGCATGCACACAGATACTCTCAGCCCAAGAGCTGGCCCTGAAATGTTTTTAATAGGGAAAAGGCCAGAACAAGGGGTGTAGAGAGGGAAAGAGAGTTTAAAAACAAAACAGGCCTAAAATTAAATTAAATCCTGAGGTATAGCATAACAACCAACAGTGGCATCTTGAAATCTCTCAGGCAGCTTTGAAGGCAAGAAGTTGAAAGAGGACATTAAAGTTATACTCATATTAGGTTACAGATTTTTTTTTTTTTTTCTTCTCTCCCTCCTTTCCCTTTCTGTGATTATAGACTATAGTATCCAATCTAATTTTTGGTTGTTGATGTTGTTGTTTTGGTGATTCTGGGTATTTTTCTTGTGGTTTTTTTTTTTTTTTTTTTTTTTTGCTGTAATTGTTTTGCTGTTTTATGCTCCCCCTTTTACTTTTGGGGGACTCTTTATTTCCCTATATTACCCAAGAAGAGACAGCAACTGTTGCCATATAATCAAGCTGCAATCATACTCTATAAAACACCCAACCACAAGCAAGAACCAATACCAACTGCCGTATACCAGGGAAACAGACAACACCTGTGAAAGCTACTCTTAGTTAAGCAATAAGAAGAGTGAAAAGAGAAGCCCACATCCTGGTCACATCTACCTGGAGGCAATTAGAAAGCATAAAAAATACCAAAACACACACTCAATTAAGTATTAAGGACACTAAACATGTCCAAGAAGCAAAAGTAGATGACCATATCAGCACATGCCCAGAAACAAGATAAAGTGTCTGAGACAAATGACCTAGAGGTAGACCTGGACTCCATTCTGGAAGGATGGCAAGCCCTGGAAATGCCTGAGAAGGAATTCATAAAAATGATTCTAAAATATTTCAAACACTTTACAATGGAGTTGAGAAAAATAAGGAAGAAGTCAGGAAAGTGCTACAGGGACAATCAAATAAGATAGATAAAGCATTGGAAACAATTCAAAACCTACAGAAAGAGGTCCAAGTGATCAATAATAGAATATCAGAAATAGACAATAATCATGCATTAGTTTTCTACTGCTACTGTAACAAAATATCACAAATTTAGTGGTGTAAAACAATGTAAGTTTATTTTCTTAAAGTTCTAGAGGTCAGGAGTCCTAAAACCAAGATGTCAGATTGCTGTATTCTTTCTGAAATCTCTAGGGAAGAATGCTGCCAAGCCTTTCCAACTTCTAGAAACCATCTGCCTCCCTTGGCTCGTGGCTCCATAATATGTCTTCAAAGTCTGTAGTGTAGCATCTTCCTATTTCTCTCTCTCTCTCTTTCTATTATCACATTACTTTTTTCTAGTTCTGACTCTCCTGTCTCCCTTTTATAAAGATCCTTTATATAAGCCAGTACAATTTCCCATCTCAGCCCCTTGATCTTAATCACAGCTGCAAAATCCTTTTGCCATGTAAAGTAACATATTCATTTGTTTTGAGGATTAAGATATGGACATCCCTGGGAGAGCATTATTCAGATGAATACTTCCCTTATCCAGTAATTCCAATGCTGTGACCACTGGACTAAGTACTTTAATTATCTTATTTCCAATCCATTCTAGCGGTATTAGAGAAAAGAATCACCAATTGCTAAATACCTAGTAAATTATTTGGCACCTGGTATAGATTCAGTTGTGTCTCCCAAAAAGATATGTTGCAGTCCTAACCTCTACACCAGTGACTATAGAAAGAACAAGGCATCAGGACTGGAGGAAAACTCATTAGAAACCTGTAATATGCAGATGACTCAACCCTTCTTCAAGAGAAGAGGACTTGAAGTGCTTACTAATCGATGAAGACTAAAAACTACAACCTTCAGTATGGATTACAAGTCAGTGTAAACAAAATAAAAACTCTCACAACTGGACCAATAAACAACATGATAAACAGAAAAAAGCTTGAAGCTGTCAAAGGATTCCATTTTAGTTGGATCCACAATCAATGCTCATGGAAGTTGCAGTCGAGAAATCAAACAATGTATTGCATTGATCAAATTTACTGCAAAAGACCTTTTTTAAATGTTTAAAAACAAAGGTGTCACTTTGAGGACTAAGGTATGCTTGAACCAAGACATGGTATTTTCAATTGCTCCCTATGCATGTAAAAGCTGGACATTGAATAAGGAAAACTGGAGAAGAATTGGTGCCTTTGAGTTATGGTGTTGGTGAAGACAGTCATGCTTGGTAAAGTGGAGAGTCAGTAAAAGTGAGGAAGCCCCTGCAACAAGATGGTTTGACTCAGTGGGATACAAAAATGGGCTCAAACATAAATCCAATTGTGAGGATGGCACTGGATAGGGCAGTGTTTCTATCTGCTGTGCATAGGGGCCATCCTAAGAGTCAGAACTAACTTGATGGTACCTAACAACAACAACACATCAGTGAGTGTGACCTTGTTTGTGGAAATAGGGTTTTCCTTTGTAGATGCTATCAATTAAATTAAGGAAATCACACTGGAGAAGGGTGTAGCCTCTTATAGAAAAGGAAAGACAGAGAGTCACACACACAAGGGAGGGGAAAAGACCGCAGGTGAAGCCAAATCTACATGCCAAGAATGCCAATAAACATCTGGGGCCAAGAGAAGCCGAAAGAGACATGGAAGGATTTCCTACAGTTGACAAGGGAGAGAGCATGACCCTGTTGATGCCCTTAATTTGGACTTTGACCCTCCAGAACTGTACAACTACGAATTTCTGTTCCATAAAGCCACCTTTTTTTATTAAAGCACTAGGAAACTTAGCGTCGCTCTCAAAAGTCCCGCTGCATTTATTTGTTACCAGAGTGTGGCTTGGGGCATCATAAGAAAGTATCACCAAAATGCCAGGCTCTAGACTAATGCCTGTTTACCCCATTCATATCACCGGCACATGCCACCTTATAATCATTTAGAAGTGAGAAAGCAGAATCCCAAAGATTAGGGAACCCACACCTGACAGAACCTGAGGGTGCTCAAGTCCCCTGCTTTCTCCCCAGACACTGTAGGTCCCCTTGCCACAGCTGGGAGGCCCCAGATGACCCCAGAACAAATACTCTCCAAGGATTTGGTCACCACCACTTTCATCTCAGTCCATCTGATGGTGCCAAAGTAGAGAGGCTCCACTAGCATGCATTTATCAACTAGAATGGTTTTATATTCTTCTTGCTAAATTGCATTTCTTCCAGAAAAGGCTGGGGTGGCAGATAAAAGCAGATTTTATGGGCATCCAATCAGAGGAAGCTGTGGTTCATTTGAGCAGGTGAGACTGGCTGTCTTTCAGCTTTCTCTTTGAAAACCTGGGGGAAGCACTTAAATGTTGAGGCCAATTCATCAGGCTTTAGGAGACTTTTTATTACTCACTTACAGCAAATATTTCCCCCTTTACAGACAGTTACCTACTGCAACAAAAAATTCTGTCTAGGCTCAATGCCAGGTTAAGTCTTAAAAAGCTATGGTGGGTTTATTTTTTATTTACTTTTTATATATAATTTTATTTTATCATTGTTGAAAATATCCACAGTGAAACATACAGCATCTGAACAGTTTCTACATGTACCATTTAGTGAACCTGATGATATTGAGTCCTGCAACCATTCTTACTCTCCTTTTCTGACACAACATAAATGCATTCTCCCCTAAGGTTCCGATCAAATCTTTTGAGATGCAGTTGTCAATTTGACTCCACATAGACAGTTTTTGAACCCTGGCGTGATGCTATAAGATAAACATTGGACTGCTAGCTGTGCTAATCACACGATTGGCAGTTTAAACCCACCAGTCACTCTCAGAAGTCCTATACAGAGTTGTAACAGATTCGACAGCACACAACAACAAGATCATTCTTTTTTTTTTTT
>NW_006408589.1:2695635-2701346 GCF_000296735.1 Chrysochloris asiatica
CAGTCATTGAAGCCAGATCAAGTGGGTATTATCTGCAAGTGTGGGTGTTCTTATGCATATGCCCTCTCTTCTTATCAGCTGGATGCTTCACCCTCCACTCTAGTCCTCTGTGGCTATGTCCCCAGAGTCCCCAGGTCTTGCCACACTGTGGGCCAACCAGGTCTTCACCCGGGCTCACAGAAGTCTATTGAATGTTATAGGTCTCAGCTCACCGCTTCATTGCTGTTTTTCCCTCACTTCCCCTTATCGGTGTCGAGCATGGTCACCAATCACAGCATGTATTCCCATTGAGTCTTAGTCTTGGAAGGGGGTTTGCACTGAGGGGACCTGACCACTTGACTTGATGCTTCCTGGGCAAACAAGTTGCTTGTTCTTGTAGTAACAGTCGGTAACAAGATCATTCTTAAAAGACCCTAATGCTCAAGGCAGGCATGTTTTCATAAGAATACTACAAGAGATATGGTTTAAAATTTATCTCAGGACATCAGTTTCAGGGGTTCATTCAACCTCCATGGCTCCAGAAAAATCTACATTCCATGAGAATTTTAAATTTTGTTCTGCTGCCTTCCCCCACTTTTTATTTGGAGTCTTCTGCAAAATCTTTTATCAAAATTGTTTAGTAAAGCTAGCCAGGAACCACCCAGAAGACAGTTGTTCTTGGGACAATTAGCCACACATTGCATAACCTTCTCTCCTTCCTGACTTTCCTTCTTCTTCTGTTGTTCAAGGAGAAAAGAGATCAATTGCTGTGCTTTGGATAGCTGCTTGAAGCTTTTAAAATCCCAGACACTGTGCATCAAACCACAAGGCAGAACACAGGCTCTAAACATGGCAGGGTCACTGTGGGTCAAAACCGAGTTGACAGCACACAACCACCACCACCTACCTCTGGTAACTACTTGGGTCTCAATACATTCGTCTTTTCTTGTCTTGTGCCCAGATTACGAAGTCCCCAAAGACCACCAAGGAGCCGATGCCAATGCAATTACACAAGGATTGTTTATTCAAGCTCGTGCTCGGACTCCATCCGCATGCGACACAGCAGATTCAGGATGAAGGCCCCAAACTCCTAGTCAGCACAGCTTTTATTGATGTTACAAGAAAGCTCAGGGATTTTCAGCTTAGCCACTCTAGGACTGGTTAACATTTTGCAAGGTATGGGGTGTTACAATCTGATTGGTCATTACTGGTAGCCTGAGCTGCTGGGTTAGGATAAGAGAAAACATAAAGCATCCGGCCTTGAGCTGTCGGCTACGCTTATCTACTTTTTGCTGTTGCTAGGGCTGGAGGGCTATGCTTATGTAACACAAGCTAACTTGGCACATTCTATGGTTTTTTTCTGGACAGGAGGACGTGCTTAGGTCTATGTACAAAATGGAGTCTTTTTTTCTTTGGTCTCACAGTCTTATTATATAAGTAAGTTCATATTGTATTTTTTCTGCTGTGATGACTTATTTTACTCAGCATAATGTCTTCCAGCTATATGCATATGTAGTATAAATCATGACTTCATTTCTCCTACTGACTGAGTAGTATTCTATTGTATGTATGTACCATAGTTTGTTAATCCATTCATCAGTTGATGGATCATTTAGATCCAGCTTTCACATGCATATGAGGTTATTGAAAATACTATGGCTTATGTCAGTCGCACCTTAGTCCTCAAGCTGACATGTGAAACCTGGACAATGAATAAGGAAGACCATAGAAGAATTGATGCTTTTGAGTTATGGTGTTGGAGGAGAATACTGAGGGTGCCATGGACTGCCAAAAGAACCAGTAAGATCTGTTTTGGAAGAAGTGCAACCAGAGTGCTCCTTGGAGGCCAGGATGGCTAGGCTTCGTCACTCAAACTTTGGACACATTGTCCTGAGAGCACAGTCGTTGGAGAAGGATGTCATGCTGGGTAAGGTAGAGAGTCAGAGCAAAAGAAGAAGGTCCCCCAACGAGATGGATTAGCCAAGTGGCAGCATTGATGCACTCAAGCGTGGCAACAGTAGTGAGGTTGGCCCAGGATCGGGCAGTGTTTTGTTCTGATGTGCATAAAGTTGCTATGGGTCAGTACTGACTTAATGGAACCTAACAACAACAAGAACAATTTCACTCAACATAATGTCCTCAAGGTTCAGCCATGCTAAGCGGTGGCTTGCAGTTTCCTTGTTATTCTTCAAGGTATCATAATATTCCATTGTGTGTATGTACCACAGTTTGTTTATCCATTCTTCAGCTGATGGGCACTTAGGCTGTCTCCATCTTTTTGCTATTGTATATAGTGCTGCTATGAACATCAGTGTGATTATATCTACTAGTGTTATGGCTCATATTTCTTGTGGGTAAATACCAAGCAGAGGAATTGCTGGATCAAAAGGTATTCCTATTTCCAACCTTCTGAAGAAGCGCCATATTGCTTTCCAGAGAATTTGGACCATTTTGAAATCCCACCAGCAATGCAGGAGTGTCCTAGTCTCTCCACATCCCTGCAAGTATTTATTGACCTCTATGTTTTGATCTTTGCTGTTATTGCTGGTGTGAAATATCTCATTGTTGTTTTGATTTGCATCTCCCTAATGGCTAGTGAAGTCCTGGTGTGGTGTTGTGGGTTAATGCGCCAGACTGCAAAGCCATTTGAACTGCAAGATTGGTGGTTCAAGCTTACCAGCTGCTCCTTGGAAACCCTATGCAGGATCACTATGGGTCGGAACTGACTCTTTGGCACTTCACAACAACAATGGCTAGTGATCATGAACATTTCTTCATATGTTTGTTGGCTGCCCAGCTATCCTCCTTGGTGAAGTGTCTGTCCATGTCCTGTGCCCATTTTTCAATTGGGTTATTTGTGTTTTTCTTGTAGAAATGTTGTAGTTTCCTATATATTTTAGAGATGAGTCCCTTGTCTGATATGTCATTGCAAAAGATTTTTTCCATTCTCTGGGTTCCCTTATTACTCTTCTTGTGAAATCTTTTGATGCACATAAATTTGTAATTTTTAATATGTCCCAATCATCTATTTTGTCTAGTTTTGTTTGTGCAGTTTTCAAAATGTTTTGTAGTCTGTATATTCCCTGAATTAGTGCCCTCACATTTGTGCCTATATTTTCATTGATGACCTTCATAATTCTGGGATTCACATTTAGGTCTTTAATCCATGCTGAGTTGGGTTTTATATAAGGCATGAGGTGAAGGTCTTGTTTCAATCTTTTGCATATAGCTTTCCAGTTCTGCCAGCACCGTCTGTTGAAGAGACTATCACCTCCTCATGTGGTATATTTACGTGCTTTGTAAATCAGTTGGCTATATGTGGATGAGTTAATTTCTGGATTCTCAATTCTTTCCATTGATCAATGTATTTTTCATTGTGACAGTACCAAGCTGTTTTGACCACTGTAGCCGTGTCATAAATTTTGAAGTGAGGGAATGAGAGGTTTCCAACCTTATTCTTCTTCTTAAGCGGTGCTTTGCTTATTCTGAGTCTCTTTCCTTTCCATATAAAGTTTGTGATTGTTTTTCCATCTCTTTGAAGAATGTCGTTGGAATCTGGATTGGGATTGCATTATATGTGTATATTGCTTTGGGCAGTATTGACATTTCATGCTAAGTCTTCTTATCCAGAAGCATGGTATATTCTTCCACTTTTGTAAGTCTCTTTTGATTATTTGTAGTAGTGTTTTGTAGTTTTTGTTGTATAGGTCTTTTGTTTCTCTGGTTACATTTATTCCTATGCCAATTGCTTGTCAATTTTATTAATCCTTTCAAAAACCAGCTTCTTATCCTGTTGATTCTTTCTATAGATTTTCTGTTTTCTATCTCCTTTATTTCTGCTCTAATCTTTATTATTTCTTTTCTTTTAATGGCTGTAGTTTCCCTCTGTTAGTCTGTTTCTAATTGTTGTATATGCTGTGTTAATGTGTTAATTTTGGTTCTTTCTTCTTTTTGGATATGTACATTTATTGCAATAAATTGTCCTCTCAGCACCGCTTTCACTGTGTCACAACGATTTTGGTATGTTGTGTTTTTGTTCTCATTTTTTTCTAGGAACTCGTGAGTTCACATTTAATTTCTTCAACTACCCAGTTGCTTTCAGCAGGGTGTTATTCAGTTTTCATGTATTTGACTTTATTTCCTTGGTCCTCCTATTGTTGATTTGTAATTTGATAGCATTGTGGTCTGAGATGATACTTTGTAGCATTTTGATATTTGCAGATATATGGAGATTTGTTTTGTGGCCTAAATGGAGAATGTTCCATGTGAACTGGAAAAGAACATGTATTGTGTTGTTGTTGGGTTGAATGTTCTGTACACATCTATGAGATCCATTAGGCTGATTGTGTTGTTTAGTTCATCTCTGTCTTTGTCAAGTTTTTTTCTGGTTGTGCTATCCGTTTTTGAAAGCGGTGTATTAAAATCACCCTCTATTATTGTTGATTCATCTATTTATTTTTTCAAATCTATTAGAGTTTGCTTTATATATTTTGGAGATCTTTCATTGGGAGCATAGATATTTATTATGGTTATGTCATCTTGTTCAACTGTCCCTTTAATCATGAGATAATGTCCCTCTTTATCTATCATGCTGGTTTTTGCCTTAAAGTTTATTTTATCAGAGATTAGCACTGCCACTTTTGTTCGTTTTTTATTGCAATTATCTTGGTATATTTTTTCCATCCTTTGACTTTTACAATCTGTTTTTGTCTCTGTGTATGAGATGTGTCTCTTGCAGACAGCAAATTGAAGGATCTTGTTTTCGTATGCATTCTGCCACCCTCCGTCTCTTAACTGGTTCATTTAATCCGTTTACATTCAGTGTAATTATCAATAGGTATGGATTAATTGCTGCCATTATGTTTGTGTTTTTGTGATATTGCTGCTTTCTTTGTTCTGTGTGTCTTCCTTTGCTAAGTTCATGCTTTTTGTGTTCTTTCTTGTGATTTTCCTCATAGTTTTTATGTTCTTCTTGGATTTTCATTTTCTTGGTATGTTGTGAAGTGTTAAATTTCTTTGAGGTTACCTTATAGTCCATTAACTTTTCCCTCCATTTAGTGCACTGTATTTTATCCTGTAATCTACCTGATCTTTTTACCATCTGGAACTCTGTTCCTATGTGTTTACCTTCTTTCATACTGTAATTGTTTTGATCATAGACTGACCTCCCATATTCTTTGAGTTTGTTCTTATAGTTTTGTTCTGTTTGTTCCTCTTCCTTTTGTCGATTTAGTTCTGGGAGGTGCTGCCACCTATGTAAATCTCTGGTTGTTGTCTGTTCTTGCTTGTTCTTAGTCCACAGAACTCCCTTTAAGATGCTTTATAGTTCAAGGTTGGCTTTGGCAAAATCCCTTAGCTTCTGTTTATCCTGGAATGTTTTGATTTACACCAACGTATTTGACTAATAGCTTTGTTGAATAAAGGATTCTTGGTTGGCAGTTTATTTCTTTCAGAGTTTTATATATGTCTCCCCATTGTCTTCTTGCTTGCATGGTTTCTGCTGAGAAATCTGAGCTTAATCTGACTTGCTTGCCTTTGTATATAACACTCCTCTTTTCCTTAGCTGCTTTCAGGATTGTCTCCGTATCTTTGATTTTGGAGAAGTTGATTATGATATGTCTCAGTGATTTTCTTTTGGGGTCTATCCTTCCTGTGGTTCGTTGAGCTTCTTGAATGTTTATCTTTTCACTTTTCAGGATGTTAGAGAAATTTTATTCCAGCAGTTCTTCAAC
>NW_006408589.1:2701916-2704628 GCF_000296735.1 Chrysochloris asiatica
TTTTTTTATGCTTTCTGATTGCCTCCAGGTAGATGTGATCAGGATGTGGCCTTCCTTTTTCACTCTTCTTATTGCTTGACTTAGAGTAACTTTCACAGGTGTTGTCTGCCTCCCTGGTGTTTGGCAGTTCATATCCCTACATTCTTGCCAATATTTGTTGTTTTCTGGGTTATTTTTCTTTTGTCATTGTGTGCTTTCTTGTTTATTTTATAGTCTTGGTATTATATTGTAGAATAAGCACTGGACTACTAATCACAAAGTGTGCATTTCAAATCCACCACCTGCTCCTTGAAAGCTCTATATAAGATCACTACTATTCAGAAACTGACTCCATAGCACTTAACAGCAACAACAATCTTAATGGGAGAGGAATAGTTTCTCATTGTGGTTGTGATTTTCATCTCTCTGATGTCTGAAAATGCTGAGAATCTTTATCTGTGTTTGGTGGACTTTTGAATTCCTCTTCAGTGAAATGTCTGTTCAAATTGTTTGCCAATTTTATGTTTGGGTTATTTATCTTTCAGTTTTCAAGTTGTTGAAGTTTTATATAAAGCTTGATTATTAGATTACCACCATATAAATTGTTTCCAAAAAATATTCTGCTAATCATCAAGCTGTCATTTCATTTTTTGTTAAAGATTTGTGATAAACATTTTTAATTTTTATGAAGTTCCATATTTTTATTTTGTCATGTGTTGTTTGTAATTTTGTTATTATATTAAATGATCTAAAAGCTAGGTCTGACAGTATTTCCCTTGCATGTTCTTTTAGGAATTTTATGATCTTAGTTTGCACATCTAGGTACTTAATCCATCTGAATTTGTTTTTGTGTATGATGAGAGATGGGTCTTGTTTCATCTTTCAGCATGTGGAAATACAAATTTTCCAGCAATATTTATTTAAGTTTTTATTGTAAATTATGTGTTAGTTTACATGGGTAAACAGTATCTTTCCATTCATCCTATCATATTTTGTTTCATTGCAATGATCACAATCCCTTGCCTGCATCATCATACACCCAAATGTACATCCCACATTTCTGCCCCCTGGCCACCATAACACAACCCCTCTACCTCCATGTGTCAAGAGACACAGCCACTCCTTCTGTCCATGTCATCACCTCTGCCTCCATCCCTAGTTTCACTGCCTCTCTGGACAGGGTCTCGCACTTCACTTTTCTCCCTTGATGGTTACAGGGATCTCCGCTCCAGGACTACAAAATCAGCCACTCCCCTCCTTTTGTTACCAAACATTTACATTTGCCTTTCCAATACTCACTGTAAAACCTGATAGCAATCATTCCCTATTGAACCACAGGAGGAGTCCTTTCCTCCTTACCTTTTATCAACCCCATCCAGACAGGATGGAAACAATTCAGTGGAGGCTCTACCTTTCTCTGTATCCTCTGGAGCTAGGTTCCCTATTGAAAGCTTGTAAGCCAGTCACTTGTAGTCCCCCATTTTGGGTAACCAATGTCTAAGTTCCCCTTCCCTGTCGACCCTGTGTACCAAGGGGATGGGAATGATCCTCACTGAAGAGATTTGTCCACTACTTTGTCATACTGCATCCACAAACGTAGGTCAAGTTCATCCACTTATAGTGGGTTACTCCTTTTTTTCCCCCTCATCTTTCTTCCTCTAGTTGTGTTCTGATCATCCAGCCATTGATGACAAGTCAAATGGGTACTGTCTGCAAGTGTGGGTATTCTTGTGCACCCCCCCCTCACTTTATATCAGCTGGATGTTTCACACTCCATTCTACTCCTCTGGGGCCATGTCCCTGCCCCTGAGCCAAGGAGTCCCCAGGTCTCATCATACTGCTTGTTAACCAGATCTCAATCCAGGTTAACAGGTGTCTATTGAATGTGGTCAGACTTAATTCACAATTCCATTGCTGTTTTTCCCCCTCTTCCCCTTATTGGTGACCATCGTGGTCAGCAGCAGGACCATATGCCTGCTAGTGTATTCCATTTGAGTTTAAGTCTTGGAAGGAGGTTTGCCTTGAGGGGAACTGAACATTTGTCTTGATGGCTCTGTGAGGAACAACTTGCTTGTTCTTGTAGTAGTCATATGGACTGCTGTAATTATTTTTTATTTTTTTCGGCTGGTCTTTCTTTCAAGAAGTATCTTCTATTCTTGTAGCTGCTCCAGGCTTGTCTGCTTGTCCTTTCATATGGGGATATACCACCTCAGAGGATTCTGGATGAGGATCAGGATCCCACCTATGGTCTTGTGCAATGCAAGGGCTCTGCAGGGAGCCTCCTTCACTGGGCAAGTTCTAGCCCCATTTTAGCTATTCCAGTTATAGGCTGAAGACAGACTTACAAGCTTTCTCTCATGATGTTTCTGGCTATTCCTCTCTCTCCCCTTCAGGTGTCTATTTTACAATAGTAGGCAAGAGAAACCAAGGTTCAAAAGACAGCCAAGCATCTTAACATCATTTCCCCACTTTTACCCATTCAAACCATGCCTCAATCTTTGTATCCAAGAGCCCTGTTGCTCCACGTCTTTTGTTTAGATTGTTATTTACCTCTGTCCTATTTAGCCCATATAAACCTGCCTAACTATTCTCCCTCTGGCTTATTTTTCCTTTCCCCTTCCCCTTCTAGTTTATGCCTCCCAGCACCCAAACTATCCTGTGTCTATTCCATACCCTGTGCTCCTCTATCCTTTGCATATTCCCTACTTTGTGCTCCACCTTCCCCTCCGTCCT
>NW_006408589.1:2705348-2708097 GCF_000296735.1 Chrysochloris asiatica
CCGGAGAAAGATGAGGCAATCTGCTCCCGTAAAGATTTACAGCCTCAGAAACCCTGTTCAGGGTCGCTATGGGTCGAAACCCACTCGACTGCACTTAACAACAACAACAACAACAATATTGCTGGTGTGAGATGATATCTCATTGTTGTTTAGATTTGCATCTTTTTACTGGCTAGTAACCATGAACATTTCTTCATATGTTTGTTGGTTGCCTGGATCTCCTCCTTGGTGAAATGTCTTTTCATGTCCTGTGCCCAGTTTTTAATTGGATTATTTGTCTTTTTCTTGTAGAAGTGTTGTTGTTGTTGTTGTTAAATGCTGTCGAGTCGATTCTGACCCATAGCAACCCTGTATCAGATTTCCAAGGAGCAGCTGGTGAGCTTGAACCAGCGACCTGCAATTCAAACGACTTTGCAATCTGACTCATTAGCCCACAGCACCATACTAGGACTCCAAGAGAGGTGTTATAGGTACCAATATGTTTTGGAAATTAGTCCCTTGTCTGATGTGTCGTTGTAAAAGACTTTTTCCCATTCTGTGGGCTCCCTTTTTACTCTTTTGATGAATATAAGGTTTTAATTTTTAGTATGTCCCAAACATCTATTTGTGTAAGTTTCAAAATGTTTGGTAGTCTGTGTATGCTCTGTATTAGAGCTCTCATATTTTTCTGTATTTTTTCATTGATGGCTTTTGTAATTCTTAGATTCACATTTAGGTCTTTAATCCTTGGTTTTGTATAAGGCATGAGGTAAAGGTCTTGTTTCAGTCTTTTGCATATCGCTTTCCAATTTTGACAGCACCATCTGTTGAAGAGACCATCTCCTCCCATGCAATATACCTAGGTACTGTATCAAAAATCAGTTGGCTGTATGTGAATGGGTTAATTTCTGGATTCCTAATTCTGTTCCATGGATCAATATATCTTTCTTTATACCAGTACCAGGCTGTTTTGACCATATAATAAATTTTGAAATCAGGGAGCAAGAGGCTTCCCACCCTATTCTTCTTATTAAATAGTGCTTTGCTTATCTTGGGTCTCTTTTCTTTCCATATAAAGTTTGTAATTGTCTTTTCCATCTCTTTGAAGAAAGTTGTTGGGATCTGGATTGGGATTGCATTATTTGTGTACATTGCTTTGGGCAGTATTGACATTTTCACAATGTTAAGTCTTCCTATCCAGGAGCTTGGTATATTCTTCCACTTTTGTAAGTCTCTTTTGGTTTCTTGTAATAGCGTTTTGTAGTTTTCTTTGTATAGGTCCTTTGTTTCTCTGGTTACATTTATTCCTAGATATTTCATCCTTTGGGTGGCTATGGTACATGGTATTGTTTTCCTAATGACTTTTTCAGCACTGTCTCTATTGGTATAGAAGAATCTAACTGATTTTTGTGCGTTGATCCTTGTACCCTGCCACTTTGCTGAATCCTCCAATGGAGTCTAGTATCTTTTTCACTGAGTCTTGGTGTTTTCTACATATAGGATCATATCATCTACAAATAGAGAGAATTTTACTTCCTCTTTGCCAATCCAGATGCCCTTGATTTCCCTGTCTTGCCATGTAGCTCTTGCTATGACTTCCAGCACAACATTGAATAGGAATGGTAACAAAGGGCATCCTTGTCTGGTTCCTGTTTGAAGAGGGAAGGCTTTCAGTTTCTCTCCATTGAGAATAATGTAGGCTGTTGGTTTTGTATATATGTACTTGATTATGTTGAGGAATTTCTCTTCATTTTCCTACTTTGTTGAGTGTTTTTATCAGGAATGGATGCTGGATTTTGTCAAATGCCTTTTCTACATCAATCGATATGATCACGTGCTTTTTCCACCCCCCTTGTTTATATGTTGTTTGTTTATATATTGTTTTTCTAACGTTGAACCATCCTTGCATCCCTGATATGAATCCCATTTGTTCATGATGTATTGTTTTTTTGATGTGTTGCTGGATTCTGTTGGCTAGAATTTTATTGAGAATTTTTGCATCTATGTTCATGAGGGATATTGGTCTGTAATTTTCTTTCTTAGTGGTGTCCTTCTGACCCATAATGACCCTGTATGTGGTTTCCAAGGAGCAGCTGGTAAGCTTGAGCTGCTGACCTTGTAGTTCAAACAACTTTGCAGTCTGACCCTTTAGCCCACAGTGCCATGATAGGTATGGATTAATTGCTGTCAGTGTGTTAATTTTTTTGTGGTGCTGTTTGTTCCTTTGTTCTTCATGCCTTCGTCTGCTACGTTCATGTTTTTGTGTTATTTCTTGCCAGTTTCTTCTTTATTTTAATAGTTCCTTTTTCTGCTTGGCTCTTTATTTTTATAATAAGTCATGAAATACTAATTTTCTTTGGGGTTACCCTATAGTCTGTTAAGTTTTCCCTGCGTTTAAGATAGTCTATTGTATCCTGCCATCTACTCGACCTCCTTTCCACCTAGATCTCTGTTCCTATATTTTCCCCTTCTTTGACATTGTTAATATACTGATCTTTGGTAGGCCTCACAGGTCCTCTGAATTCATTGCTGTAATTTTGTTCCATTCTGAACTCTGCTATCCATCGACTGAGTTCCAAGTGCTGTTTCCACATCTGTCAATCTCTGGTTGTTGTCTGTTCTTGCTGGTTTTCATTTCAAAGAACTCCCTTTAGGATATTTTGAAGCACTGAATTGTCTTTAACAAAATCTCTTTGCTTCTGTGTATCCTGAATATTTTGATTGCACCATCGTATTTGATTGACTGTTTCGCTGGTTAGATGATTCTTGG
>NW_006408589.1:2708874-2759638 GCF_000296735.1 Chrysochloris asiatica
TTTTTAGTGTATTGTCCATTTCTGATATTTTATTATTAAGCATCTGTACTTCTTTTTGCAGGATTTGGATTGTTTCCAGTGCCATATATAACTTGTTTGATTGCTCCTGGAGCACTTTTCTGACTTCTTACTTATTTTCCTCTACCCCTTTTCAGAGCATTTGAATTTGTTTCCAGGGCCAGAATGTCATAAGAAGCACCCCGTGAGTTTCCTCTCTGTGCTATTGGAAAACTATGAGTGCAATGCTAGACCCTTTTGGGGGTGTGCTCCTGCCCACCTGAAGGCATCTGGGCTGTGCAGTGAGGGCACAATTGGGGTGAAGAGGAGAGATATGTGAAAAGTGAAAAGTGAAAGATGAAAAATCAGTCACACCTCTCCCTCCTGACATGCAGATCTGTGGCTTCTAGCACTAGGTAACTGCTTCCATTTGGCTGTGGCCCAACTCTCTGGCCTGAGGACTTCTGGCTGCTGGCCACCATGGCTGGATCGATTCAGAAAAGCACCATATTTCACTTCCACAGGCAGATTTCTTCTCAGGTGAGTGAGGGAAACTGGCACCCGAAACCTTAAACAAGATCCAAAGCACTGCAGTTTTTCTGTGGACTGCTCTTTCTGTGCTTTTTTTAGGTTTTGGCAGAGAATTTTGTCTGCCTCTGCTTTCCCCACCCCCAAACCGGAAACTATCAGCACCATTTATTGCAGAAATTCTTCTTTCCTCATCAAATGGACTTAGCCACCTTGTCAAAAATCAGCTGACCATAAATAAGTGGATTTATTTCTAGACTTTCCATTCTATTCCATTGGTCCATGTGTCTACTAGTATATCAATGCCAGGATGTTTTGAATTCTGTAGTATGTTTTAAAATCAGGAACTATGAGCTCTCCTACTTTCTTTTTTCTCTTTCAGTATGATTTTAGCTATAAAAGGCCTCTTGTCATTCTTTATAAAATTGGGGATTGGCTTTTCCACTTCTGTAAAGAAGATAGTTGGAATTATTATTGGGTTTGCATTGAATCTATGCATTGCTTTGGATTGACATCATACCAATATTAAGTCTTCCAATCCATAAGCATGGAACATCCTGCCATTTATTGAAATCTTCTTTAATCCCTTTCAGTAGTACTTTACAGTTTTCATTGGACAGGTCCTTCACATCTATGATAGTTAAAGTTTTGTATCAACTTGGCTGGGCCAGGATACCCAGTGGTTTAACCATTAAGATGTAGATATCACTTCCATGATAAGACCTAATGTGATGCAATCACCCCTATGATGTGATCTAATGTGATCAGCTCTGATCTGGTGTAGTTATTCAACGTGTTGTAAATCCTCATTTCTATTATATTAATGAGGTTAGAAGCAATGTATAGGATTAGGTTGGATCTTGAAAATATTTCTATTGAGATATAGAAGGAAAGAGATTTGAACAGGGAATGATGGACCTACTGCCACTATGAAAGAAGAGCCAGGAATGGAGCACATCCTTTGTATCTGGGTTCCCTACACTGTGAAGCTCCTAGATCCAAGGAAAGATTGATGCCAAAACATATGGAGATCTCCAGTGAAAGCTGACCCTACAGATGCCAAAAGGAGACAAGGACCTTTTTTCAGAATCAATACTCTAACTTTGGACTTCTAACATCTTAAACTGTGAGAGAAAAAGTTTCTGTTTATTAAACCTATACACTTGTGATATTTCTTTGATAAAAACATTAGATAACTAAGACAATATCCCCGATTAAATTAATCTGTAAGGTATTTTATTTTCTTAGATGCTATTGTAAATGGAATTATTTACCTTATTTTCCTTTCAGGTTTCTCATTATTGGTATGTAGAAACTGAACTTTGTTGACCTTGTACCTAACAACTTTGCTTAAACCCTCTATTAGCTCTAGAAGTTTCCTTTTAGATATTTTGATTTTCTATATGTAGGATAATATCATCCATAATAGAGATACTTTTCCTCCTTCTGTTGTTGTTGTTAAGTATCATTGAGTCCAAACCACAGCGACCCTGTATAGGGTTTCCTAGCAGTGACAGGTGAGCTTGAACTTTTGACTTTATGGTTCAAACTGACTTTTGCAGTCTAGTGCATTAATCCACAGCCACACCCCAGGATTCCTGAATACCTTTTACTTCTTGTTCTTGTTCTTGTGTTGTTGCTCTGACTAGGATTTCTAATACAATATTGAATGTTGTTGTTAGGTGCCATCAAGTCAGTACCATCTCATAGTAACCCTATGCACAATGGAATGAAATACTGCCTAGGCCTGGGCCTGAGCCAACCTCACAATTGTTGCCTTGCTTCAACCCACTGATGCTGCCACTTTGCCAATTTATCTTTCTGGGGGTCATATTGAAAGTGCCATGGGCTGCCAAAAGAACAAACAGATCTATGTTAGAAGAAATTCAGCCAGAGTGCTCCTTGGAAGACAGGATGGACAAACTTCGTCTCTCATACTTCAGACATATTGTCAGAAGGGACCAGTTGCTGGAGAAGGATATCATATTTGGTAAGGCAAAGGGTCAGAAAAAAAGAGGAAGACCCCCAGTGAGATGGATTGGCAAAGTGTCAGCATCAATGGGCTCAAGTGTGGCAATAATACTGAATAGAAGTGGTGAAAATGGGCAGTTTTGTCTTGTTCCCAATATCAAGGGGAAAGCTCTTAGTTTTTCCCTACTGAGTATAATATTGGCTATTGGCTTTTCATATATGCCCTAAATTATATTGAGGGATTTACCTTATATTCCAATCTTCTTTAGAGTTTCCATCAATAAAGGTTGTTGGATTTTATCAAATGTTATTTTTGAATCCACAGAGATGATCGTGTGGTTCCTTACCTTTGTTCTTCTAATGTGGTGTATTACACTGATTGGTTCTTTAATGATGAACCATCCTTGCATTCCTGGAACAAATTCTACTTGGTGATGTGTATAACTCTTTTAATATGCTGTTGGATTCTGTTTGCTGGTATTTTGTTGAAGATTTTTACATGTATATTTCATAAGACGTATAGCATTGATAATTGTGTGTGTGTGTGTGTGTGTTTGTGTCTTTTTGTTGTTGTTTTTTTTTCATGTCATGTCTGTTTGGTTTGGATATCAAGATTATGTCTGCTTCATGGAATGAATTAAGGATTATTCCTTACTTCTCTATATTTTGGAAGAATTTCAACAATATTGGCTCCAATTCTCTAAATGCTGGCAGAATTCCCAAGTGAAGCATCTGTTCTAGGACTTTTTTACAGGTTTTGCTTAGAGGATCAAGGGCAGTTTTTGATCACTGATTCACTCCATTCATTTTTCATGGTGCTGCTAAAACTTTATATTTCCTTTTGAGTCCATTTGGGCAGTAAGTGTAGTTCTAAGAATATGTCCCATTTTATCAAGATTATATCATTTTTACCATACAGTTGTAATGCCCCCTCCTTCTTCTTCTTCTTTTTTTTTTTTTTTTTTTTTTTGTGTGTGTGTGTGTGTGTGATTTGCTCCTTCTTCACTTTTCCTTGTTAGTCTAACTTAAGGTTTGTTCATTTTATTGACCTTTTTAAAGAACCAGCTTTTGGGTTTATGGATTCTATTGTTTCTGTGCTTTTGATATTATTTACCTATGGCTCAATCTTTGCTATAGTCTTTCTTCTGCTAAGTTTATGCTCAGTTTGCTCTTTCTGTCTAGTTCCTAGTGTTGTAGAGTTGTTGTTGTTGTTGTTGTTATGTGTCGTGGAGTCAGTTCCGACTCATAGCGACCCTGTACAGGGTTTCCGAGGCTGTAAATCTTTATGGGAGCAGAAAGCCTCATCTTTCTCCCACAGAACATCTGGTAGTTTCGAACTGCTGTAGATATGAGACCCTTCTTTCTTCTTGTAGGCATTTATTGCTGTAAATTTCCCTTTGGACTGCCCTCACTGTATTTCATAAGCTTTGGTAGATTGTGCCTTCATTTTTATTTGGCTCTAAGAAATACTTTATTTCTCTTTTGACTTCTCCTTGGCCCATTGGTAGTTTAATAGTGTGCTGTTTACTTTCCTTTTTATATATATTTTTTCCAGGTTTTTCCTGTTATTGATTTCTAGTTTCCCTCCATTGTGGTCAGAGATAACACTTTGTATGAATTCAGTCTTTATAAATTGATCAAGACTTCTCTATGACTTAACATGTGGTGTACCTTGGAGAGTGATCCAAGTGCACTGGAGAAGAATTATATGAGGGTAAGCCAAAAAGTATTGCTACAAATCTATAGAAACTTTTATTAAACAAAAATATCAAAATGTGAACTTATTGCTTCTTGACATATCCCCCATAGAGGTCTCTACATTTCTGAAGGTGTGTTTCCATCTTGTTAATGCTTTTCTAAAGAATTCTGCACTCTTCAATGTATACCACATCAAAATGGCAGTTTTGGCATCCTCAGGGGATTCAAATTGTGTTCCTTTTAAATGTTCTTTGAGTTTGGGGAACAAAAAGAAATCTGAAGGACTGTAAGGTGAATGGAGTAATATTTCCAAATAAGTTTCTCATACAACAACCCTGGCTGCCCTTGAAGAATGAACAGGTACATTGTCATGAGGGAAACAACTCTATGGTACAAATTTCCTGGCTTTTTTTTCCCCAATGCAACTTTCTAAAAACATCTTTATAATAAGCCCTCATGATTACCCTGTTTTCTTGAGAAACTCTATTAAGATTATCCCTTTGGAATTCCAAGCAACTGTCACCATTACCTCTGAATTGACCTTGAATTTAACTGTCCCAGAAGATCTCCTAAGAAGCCATTGTTTTGAATGAACTTTTCTTTTCTTGAAAACACCCTAATGAGACTAGGACTTCCTGCTGACAAGTCACCCCTGACTCATGGTGCCCCACAAACAACAGAACTTCCTGGTCCAGTGCCTTCCCCCTAATCAGTTGCAGACTGAGCCATTGTGATCCATATAGTTTCCATTGACTGATTTAGAAAGTAGACCACACAATAGTATGTTTTCTGACCTTAGTAATGATTAATTGTTGTTTGAAGTGCCTTTGAGTTCATTCTGACACATAGCAACCCTGTACAGGGTTTCCAAGGACTGACTGATGAATATGAACCGCCAACCTTGCAGTTCAAACAGACCGTGTGGCCCAGTGCATTATCCCACAGAACCACACCATGATTCATTGTTGTTGTTAAAGTGCCATCGAATCAGTTCTGACCCATAGAGACCCTGTATAGGGTTTCCAAGGAATGGTTGGTGAGCTTGAACCACTGATTTCATGGTTCAAAGCAATTTTGCAGTCCAGCTCATTAACCCGAAGCACCACACCAAGACTCCAAGACTCATTAGGTAAATAGAAATTAAAAGCATAATGAGATATCACTCACTATACGACTATTAGAGTCCTGGTGTGGAGCCTTGGGACAAAGCAGTTGGCCTCAAGGTTGGTTTGAATCACAAGGTCAGTGGTTCAAACTTACCAGCTGCTCCATGGAAACCCTACATAGAGTCACTATGAGTTGGAAATGACTTGATGGCACTTAACAACAACAACAACAACAACAACACATCTATTAGAATGTAAAACAAGCAAACACCAAGAGTAGAGGACTTAGAGCAACAAGAAAACTCATGCATTGTTGGTGGAAATGCAAAATGATGTAGCCCTTTGGAAGAACAGTTTGGCAGTTTCCTATATAGCTAAATATAAACCCAGAAACCTTACTTATAAATATTTACTCAAGATAACTTGAAAATATATGTCCACACAAAGATCTACATACAAATGTTTATAGCAAATTAAGAATCATTCAAAAACTAGTTAACACCCAATTATCCTTCAGTTTATGAAAAGATAAATTATGTATCCATACATTGAAACACAGGTCATTCTTGTTGTTAAGTGCTCTAGAGTCAGTTCTGACCCATAGTACTCCTGTATAGGGTTTCCAACGAGCAGCTGGTGAACTTGAAACCACCAACCTTTCAGTTCAAACTGCTTTTACAGACCAGTACATTAACCCACTGTGCCACACCAGGATTCCAAAACATAGGTATCCCTGGCTTTTTTGAAAGTTTAGTTTATGCCACTTTGCTTTATTGAAAGACCTATATTAATAACTGTGTTCACTAACTGAAAGAAATTGAGGAGGCGTTTTATTTTTACAAAAAAAAAAGGTGAAAAGCAAAATTAGCATTGCATGTTTGTTTTGTAGTGAGGTGTTTAAAAGGCAGCAGGCATTGTAGCCCCCGAGCAGTGAGAGAGGCATCCCCAATGTAGTTCCCTGGGAACTACACTTAGTATGTCAGCATCAAGTTGCCATAGCTTGAACTGTCTGTGAACATTATGTTGCTTTTGTTGTTGCTATTGAAGGGCCAATGAGTTGGTTCCAATTCATAACAAACCTGTATAGGGTTTCTGAGGAGCAGATGGTGAGTTTGAACTGCTAATCTTGTGGTTCTTAGTCCAGTGTAATCCTACAGCACTACACCAGGAGTCCATGTCAACATTATATGTTAGTGCTATTTTTGGTTTTATGTGTGATTCAGAATGATTTGGGTCTGCAAATGCTGAAAACTTTTTCCTATATAAATTAGTGGTAATTGCATCTTCACTTTATACCATTTCTACATACAAGAGGTTTCACAAGATCACTCTACTTTTAGACAACAGGAAAACCCATATTTGTAGTTAGTTGATGGTAAGTTGTCTCCACCCTGTGCGGACACCATGTACAAAAGAAATGTACAAAAGATGGTGTCCCTGCACCGTCATTAGGGTCATTCGTGTGCTGGATCCACTGACTTGCCTATTGTATATTTTGAGTGCCTTCCAATCAAGGGAGAGGAGTCCTGGTAGCATAGTGGGTTACTTGTTGGACTGCTCACCACAAGGCTGGTAGTTCCTGTCCACCAGCTACTCCATGCGAGGAAGATGAGGCTTTCTGCTCTAGTAATGATTTACAGCCTCAGCAGGATCACTATGAGTTGGAACCAACTCAAGAGCACACAGCTAGCCAGCTGACCAATCTTATCTTCCAGTGTTCTATCAAATATTCTGCTGTAATCCATAGGTTTTCATTGGCTGGTTTTTGGAAAAAGATTGTCAGTCCTTTCTTCCTACTCCATCTTTGTCTGGAACTCTATGAGTGGCCCTACCAGTATATGAAATACTGATGACATAGTTTTCAGCATCACAGTAACATACAAGATACCATACTATGACAAACTGATGGATGGGTGGTGGAATACTACCAAACTATAAAAATCAGTGAACTGCTGAAACATGCAACAACATGGATAATTCTCAAAAACAATATTCTAATTAAAAGAAGCCAGACACTAAAGGAAGCACACACATACTATATGATTTTATGTATATAATATTCTAAGGGAAAAATCAAAACAATAGAAACAGAGATCAGATCAGTATTTGACAGTACTGGAAGAGAGGCAGGAGAGGCAGGGTTAATTACAAAGTGACATGATAGAACTTTCTAGAGATCGAGGAATGCTCTATATTTGGATTGTGGTGATGGTTACACAACTTTACATCTTTGTCAAACTCGTCAAAATACATGACATTATTGAATTGACATGTGGTTTCTTGTGTATATTTTCACTACAATATAAATTTTAAAAAAAAAAGAATTGAATTATGTATCTAAGAAGGATGAATTTTACTCCTCAAAAATTATACCTCAATAAACATAACTTTCAGCAAAAACAGTGAGTTAATTCAAATCCTGCTCTTTCCTCTAATAGTAACCCAATATACAAGTGCTCATGAGAGTTAAAATAACAATAACAATAAGAGTATAATCATTTCAATTATAGAAATTGACTCTCTAGTACATGTATCTAATACCACGCAATATAACTCTGTATTTCCCAGAGGACAGAGCCTATGAAATTGGATAATCTTCTCTTTATCTTCTGTTTCTATCACAAAATAACAACAACAACAACAAATAGCCTTTATTTTCCAAGACATCCTTTTCTGGAAAAGGATAATATTTTATTTTTTTATGCCTTGTCAATCCACAAAAGAATAGAGGCAGCTTTCACGAGAGTTTTCAATTGGTAGAAGCTATAAATAAAATATCAGAGCCAGAGAAAATCCACATTACACCAGAAAATGATAGAATCAGAAGAAAGTAGGAATGTAGATGGGCAGATAATGAGCTTTGGTACATTTACTAAATTTTTCCATGAGTTTCTTGATGGCCAAAGAATGAGGGTGGTGTGTCATGGAGTTGGTTCCAACTGATAGCAACCCTGCATAGCATTTCCAAGGCTGTAAATCTCTATGGGAGCAGAAAACCTCATCTTTCTCTTGAGGAATAGCTGGTAGTTTCTAACTGCTGAACTTGAGATTAGCAGCCTGATTCATAATCGCTATGCTACCAGAGCTCATTAAAGGATGGGGGTGGGGGGTGCTTATGTGCTGTGGAGTTGATTCTGACTCATAGGAACCCTGTACAGGGTTTCCAAGGCTGTAAATCTTAATGGGATCAGAAAGCCTCATCTTTCTCCCATGGAACAGCTGGTAGTTTCAAACTGTTGATCTTGTGGTTCACAGCCCAATTCGTAACCACCACACTACCAGAGCTCTTAAAGAATGGGGTAGGGTGGGTAAATCAACTAAGGGATATAGCTTACAGCCAGAAAACCCTGAAAGGGGAAAAATAAAATCTAAACCACCAGGGGATTTCAGCCAGCTTCTCCCATTTCTAACTGGCTTTGACCTGGGAAAGAGTTAACTCAGCTGCATAAATCAAGAGAAAACCTGGTCTCAGAGGTGCCTGTCCTCTGCGACCATTGTTCAGAAGGCCTCCTTCCCTGCAGTGGGAATGTTCACATGAAAGAGGCAGTGTGGATTCCAGAAAGGGTTCTGGACAATAAGGTAGACTGAAGTCTGAGTTTCAGTCCTGACTTGGACATTGACTGCTCACATTGCTTTGTGAAGAATACTTGACTTCAGGTGCCTCCATTTTTAGAGGGATGTATCTAATGCATGTGTCTCATGATAATTCATTTAGCAGATGTGAAATACTTTATAAGCTGTATGGGAAAGGATCAGAGGTCTCCTCTCAGGGGTGCACACTCCGGCTGTACCTGATTTTCCTAGTCTTCCAGATAAACAACAGAGTGGGGCTCAAGTGAGACAGAATAGTCTTATCCCTCTGACCCAACCAGTGTCCTCAATCTTGACCTCCTCTTCTTCTTTGAAGGTCAATCACCTCACTTAGAGCCAGACTCATTTTTGGAGAGTGGGAGAGGATAGCTGTAAAGGACAGGTGACCCAGGATAATCAGAAAAGTGGTCTCCTGTAGAACTAACAGGGACCATGGACATCATCATCATCATCATTATTTATTTAGATCATCTCAAGCTCCTCATGAGCATGGTTTTAATGGCTGTATTGAGTAGATAAGCCATTTCACTGACTCACACCCTCCTCCACCCCCAGGTACACATTGCTGCAAATATCTTCATACATATAGTTTTCCTGAGGGCCTTTCATTAATGGGTAGATGACCAGACACAATTTTTAAAAAATATGACAGATAAGGTAACGGCTTCCAAATGTGGCCTTAATGCTAGCCCCTGAGCAAATTTTCAATGGTTTAAAGGAGTCCTGAGGTTGTTACAGCAGTTTTAGATTCCAGAGTGTTACAGCAGCTCTGAGTCCGAGAGTGTCACAGCATTCCTGGGCCAAAGAGTGATGCAGCAGTCCTGGGCCCAAAGGTGTCGCCGCAGCTCTTGATCCATAGTCGAAGAACCAAGGCCACTTGGAGAAGTGAAGCAGAGTTCCAGATTTTATTAAGCTGGCTGGCTCAGAGGAGCTAGCTTCTCCAGATTCTGAGCACTGAATACAGGGCAATGCACACTTATATGGGGTCAAAATCGGGGAGGGGTTAGTTTGCAGACCTGTTTGAAGACAGGAGGGAAACCGGAGGATTGGTCCCACTCAGTAACCTGATTAATGTTTTAGCTTGTCTCCTTGGCAGAGGGCAGTCAATGTTTTTAACCTCTTCCTGTTCAATGTGGCACTGTGGGTTAATGCGCTGACTGAAAAGTTGGTTTGAACCACAAGGTCAATGATTCAAGCTCATCAGCTGCTTCTTGGAAATCCTATACAAGGTTTTTATGAGTCAGAATTGACTTGACAGCATTTAACAACAACAACAAAGTAAACTGAAAAAAAGGAAAGGTCAAAGTAGACAATTTTTATCATTCTAAACACAGTCAATTCCCAATTCCTATCTTTATACATGTAGCCCTGGTGTGGCGCTGTGGGCATCAGACTGCAAAGTCTTTGAACTGTAAGGTCGATGGCTCAAGCTCACCAGCTTCTCCTTGAAAACCCTATATGGGTCGCTATGGGTTGGAACCTATTTGGCAGCATTTAACAACAACATATTTATATATTATTACTCTTTTGTCATACAGAAGGGTTTATTATTATGCTATCAGTTGGCAAAACAAATACTGGTTTGTTTTGTTTCCTTCTTTTAGTCCAAGAAATCTAAAGGCTTAGAAATCACTGAGGAGCCCTTTGTAAGCATTTTCTGGAATTCAAGATGAGTAGTAGTCACTATATAGTTCAGGATGGACAACAGCCACCTCTGGACAGCAATGGCCTTGTTGCTGTCCACTGTTTCTCAAGTGCTGGGCTAGTACTCAAATATCTCCTGCACCTTGTGTGATGCCTCCCTTTGTGTGCAGTGGGTGTTCCCAGGAGATGGTTGTCAAATAATCATGTGTGGGATTCAACCTGTTCCCTTCCCCTGGCATGTTCATGAGATCCTGAAGACTGAACACCTGAAGCAAAGCTGAGTCCACTCAGAGGTTTTCAGGGACTACTACACATAATCATTACCTGCTCACACCCTTATCACCAACACTTCCTCTGTTTGGACCAGGCGAGATGTGGTAGCTTCCTATGGCTGCTGTGACAAAGTATCACCAACTAGGTGTCTTGATACAACAAAAATCTATTATCTCAGTTACGGAGGCCAGAGTCCAAAATCAGTTTTTACTGGGACAAAAATTAAGACTTCAACAGGGTTGTACATCCTCCAGGGACTCTTGTTGTTGTCGTCAGGTGTCATCGAGTCGGAACCGACTCATAGCAACCCCATGCACAGCAGAACAAAACAATGTCCGATCCTGGGCCAACCTCACTACCGCTGCCACACTTGATGCCATCAATGATGCCACCTGGCCAATCCATCTTGTTGGGGGTCTTCCTCTTTTTCTCTGATCCTCCACCTTACCCAGCATGACCTCCTTCTCCAGCGACTGTTCCCTCCTGACAATATGTCCAAAGTAGGAGAGACGAAGCCTAGCCATCTTGGCCTCCAAGGAGCACTCTGGCTGCACTTCTTCCAAAACAGATCTATTGGTTCTTTTGGCAGTCCATGGCACTTTCAGTATACTCCTCCAACACCACAACTCAAAGGCATTAATTCTTCTATGATCTTCCTTATTCACTGTCCAGCTTTCGCATCCATATGAGGTTATTGAAAATACCATGGCTTGGGTCAGGCGCACCTTAGTCCTCAAGCTAACATCTCTTCTCTTCAATACTTCAAAAAGTCCCTGTGCAGCAGATTTGCACAGTGCAATACATCGTCTGATCTCTTGACTTCTGCTTCCGTGAGTGTTGATAGTTGATCCAAGAAGAATGAAGTCCTTGACAACTTCAATCTTTTCTCCATTGATAAGAATATTGTTTATTGGTCCAGTGGTGAGGATTTTTGTTTTCTGGATATTGAGATGCAACCCATACCGAAGGCTGTGCTTTTTGATCTTCATAAATAAATGTTTCAAGTCCTCTTCACTTTCAGCAAGCAAGGTTGTATCATCTGCATATCGCAGGTTGTTAATCAGTCTTCCTCCAATCCTGATGCCACGTTTTTCTTCACAGAACCCAGCTTCTCGTGTTATTTGCTCAGCATACAGGTTGAATAAGTATGGTGAAAGAACACAACCTTGTCACACACCTTTCCCAATTTTAAAACATTCAGTGTTCCCATGCTCTGTTTGAACAACTACTTCTTGGTCCAGGTACAGATTCCTCCTCCACATCTTAATATCTTTAAACTTAAGTGTTCTGGAATACTCATACATCTCAATATTGTCCATAGCTTGTCATGATCCACACAATCGAAAGTCTTTGCGTAGTCAATAAAGCATAGGTAAACATCCTTCTGGTATTCTCTGCTTTTAGCCAAGATCCATATGACATCAGCAATGATATCTCTCATTCCACGCCAGGGACTCTAGGAGAGTCTTTATCTCTTCCAGATACTGATGAATACAACATGCCTTGACTTGTGGTCTTGTTGCAGGAAAGCGAGGCACAAACAGGAGAAAGAAATCACGGGAACACCAGTGCTATTAGAGGAAGTGGCTTTACTGCTGGCAGAGAATCAGTTCTCTAACGTCACAAATGCCGATCTCCGTGATTCAGATTTTATACTATCTTTATATAGGATTACATAGGGCCGAGTGATGATACCACCGTGTTACTTTATCATTGGCTGTTCCTAGATAAGCGACTTTTTACAAAAGCAGAAGAAGTTGTTAGTTTCCTTTGTGTGTGTGTCTTAGGCCTCAAGGTCTTATGGGCAGGGACCTTCTCCTCAGTCTCATCATTCCATTCTTCAAGGCCAGCATCTTCAAATCTCTTTCTGCTCTGGAGTCACATGGTTGTCTCCTCTGTGTGTCTCAGATCTCCCTCTGCTCCTTATAAGAATACATGTGATTACATTTGGGGTCTAGCAGGATAATCTCCACATCTTAATATCTTTAAACTTAATCACATCTTTTGCCATATTAAGTAGCATTCACTTTTCATTTATATTCACTGATCCAAGGATTAGGTGTGGATACCATTGGGCGGGGGTGGGGGTGGGGGGGTGGCAGGGAGCATATTTCAGCCTCTGTTCTCCCTCTTGGTTATAACCATATGGTCAATTCAGCTGTTGTGTTGTATCAAAAACCATGACCTGTGTAGTGTCTATGTGATCTCATCCTTAAGTTTGAAGTAGGAATGTAGTCACTGGTGTGACTACAGGGTCATGAATTTAAGATAAAAAAGGAGGACATTTATGAACTTGTCTGTCTAGTGAGCCCCAAACTCTGCTCAGACACCAGTGTTCATGGTCCAGATAGAAGAAACTCCATTCTCCATCTTCATGCAAGACACAGGGAGTCCTTGGGTGGTGCAAAGTACAAATGCTTGATTAATAATCGAAAAGGTAGAGATTGGAATCTATCCAGAGGTACCTTCCACCACTTGTCTGTCAGTTTGTTGTACTGTGGTGGCTTGTGAATTGCTGTGATTCTGGAAGCTATTCCATGAGTATTTTCAATACCAGTAGGGCCACCCATGGTGGACAGGTTTCAGATGAACTTCCTGACAAAGACAGACTAGGAAGACGGAGTGACAAACTACTTCTGAATATTTACTCACTGAAAACCTTATTAATAGCAGAGAAACACTGTCAGATATAGTGCAGAAAAATGAGCCCCTCGGGTTGGAAGGCACTCAAAGTGCAACTGGGGAAGAGCTGCCTCCTCAAGTACAGTTGCCCGTGATGATGTGATTGGAGTAAAACCCATGGTAGTAAACCCATGGGCCCTTCATTTTCTGATGGGTCACAACTCAAAATGAAGAGAAACAGCTATAAGCATCCATTGAAAATCAGAACATGGAATGTACGAAGTATGAATCTAGGTAAATTAGAAATTGTCAAAAATGAAATGAAATGCATAAACATCAATATCTTAGGCATCAGTGAGCTGAAATGGACTCGTATTGGCTATTTTGAATCTTACACCCAGTTTACTATGCCAGGAATGACGAATTGAAGAGGAATGGTGTTGCATTCATTGTCAAAAAGAACATATACAGATCAGTCATGAGGTACAATGCTGTCTGTGAAAGGATAATGTCCCTGCGACTACAGGGAAGCCCAGTTAATACCACTATTATTCAAATTTACACACCAACCACTAAAGCCAGTAAGGATGAAATAGAAGAATTCTACCAACTTCTTCAGTTTGAAATTGATCAAACATGCAATCAAGATGTATTGATCATTACTGGTGATTGGAATGCAAAGGTTGGGAGCAAAGAGGAAGGATCAGTAGTTGGAAAATATGGCCTTGGTGATAGAAATGATGCTGGAGAATGCATGATAGAATTCTGCAAAATCAATTTGTTCATTTCAAATACCTTCTTTAGATAGCATAAGCGATGACTATACACATGGACCTCAACAGATGGAATACACAGAAACCAAACTGACTACATCTGTGGAAAGAGACAATGGTACAGTCCCACATAATCAGTCAAAACAAGGCCAGGGGCAGATTTTGCAATAGACCACCAATTGCTCATATGCAAACTCAAACTGAAGCTGAAGAAAATGAAAACAAGTCCACGAGAGTCAAAATATGAACTTGAATTTAGAGATCATCTGAAGAACAGATTTGATACATTAAACACTAAAGACAGAAGACCAGAAGAGTTGTGGGATGACATAAAGAATATCATATAGGAAAAAAGCAAAAAGTCATTAAGAAGACACGAAAGAAGGAAAAGGTCAAAATCGATGGCAGAAGAGACACTGAAACTTGCTCTAGAGTGTAGAAATGTTAAAAACAAAAAATGGAAGAAATGAGGAGGTACAAGAGTTGAAGAGAAAATTTCAAAGGTTAGCTCGAGAAGATAAAGTAAAATATTACAACAACATGTGCAAAGATCTGGAATCAGAAAACCAGAAAGGAAGAACACACTCAGCACTTCTCAAGCTGGGGGAACTGAAGAAAAATTTCAAGCCTCGACTTTCATTATTGAAGGATTATCTAGGCAAATTATTGAATGATGCAGAAAGCCTCAAGAGAAGATGGAAGGAATACACAGAGTCACTGTACCAAAAGGAAATGGTTGATGCTCAACTGTTTCAAGAGGTAGCATATGATCAAGAGCCAGTGATACTGAAGGAGGAAGTCCAAATGCATTGAAAGAATTGGCAAAGAACAAAGCACCAGGAATTGATGGAATAAAAATGGAAATGTTTCAAGAAAGTGAGGCAGCACAGGAGGCACTCACTCATCTATGCCAAGAAATTTGGAAGACAACTATCTGGCCGATGATTGGAAGAGATACGTATTTGTGCCCTTTCCAAAGAAAGGTGACCCAACAGAATGTGGAAATCAGTGGACAAACTCTTTTATATCCCATGTGAGTAAAGTTTTACTTAAGGTAATAGAGAAACAGTTGCAAGCATGCATTGACAGAGAACTTCCAGAGGTTCAAGCCAGATTCAGAAGAGGCCACGGAACAAGGGATATCATTGTTGATGTCTGATGGATGAAAGCAGAGAATACCAGAAAGATGTTTACCTGTGCTTTATTGACTACACAAAGGCTTTTGATTGTGTGGATCATGACAAGCTATAGACAACATTGTGAAGTATGAGTATTCTGGAACACTTAATTGCTCTCATGAGGAATCTATACATGGACCAAGAGGCAGTTGTTTGAACAGAACATGGGAATAGTGAATAGTTTAAAATTAAGGAAGGTGTGTGACAGGATTGTATTCTTTCACCATACTTATTCTACCTGTATGCTGAGCAAATAATCCGAGAAGCTGGGTTATATGAAGAAAAACGTGGCATCAGGATTAGAGGAAGACTCATTAACAGCCTGTGATATGCAGATGGTGCAACCTTCCTTGCTGAAAGTGAAAAGGACTTAAAACATTTACTGTTGAAGATTAACATCTCAATATAAAGGAAACAAAAATTCTCACCACTGGATCAAAAACAACATTCTTACCAATGGAGAAAAGATTGAAGTTGTCAAGTACTTCAATCTTCTTGGATCAATTAAAACACTCACGGAAGAAGCAGTCAAGAAATCAAACAACATGTTGCATTAGGCAAACCTGCTGCACAAGACCTATTTAAAGTGTCGAAGAGCAAAGATGTCAGCTTGAGGACTAAATTGTGCCTGATCCAAGCAATGGTATTTCCAATAACCTCATATGGATGCGAAAGCTGGACAGTGAATAAGGAAAACCGTAGAAGAATTGATGTTTTGAGTTATGGTGTTGGAGGAGCATATTGAATGTACCATAGGCTGCCCAATGAACCAACAGATCTGTGTTGGAAAAAGTGCATCCAGAGTGCTCCTTAACAGCCAGGATTGCCAAACTTTGTCTTTCATACTTTGGACATGTTGTCAGGAGGGACTAGTCACTGGAGAAGGATACCATGTTTGGTAAGGTGGAGGGTCAGAGAAAAAGAAGAAGACCCGCAGCAAGATGGATTGGCAAAGTGGCAGCATCAATGGGCTCAAATGTGACAACAATTGTGAGGTTGGCTCATGATCGGGCAGGGTTTCATTCTGTTGTGTGTAGGGTCGCTATGAGTTGGTACTGACTTGATGGCACTTAACAACAACAATAGGTACCTTGGAAGAAATGCCTTTGATTTATTTCTATTTAGGAAAGATTTCAGCCACTGAAAACCCTATGGATTGGTTCTACTCTGAATCACATGGGATCACTATGATTCAGTATCAATTCAAGGGCAATTGATGTGTTTTCTTTGGTTCAAGCAATCTCCAATTTCCCATTATGTCACCTACCCTAGAGTAGATAAATTTGGGTTATCTAGGGAAAATTCAGTTCCTTCCCATTCTCCTTCTTAACAGAATCTGCTGTCCTCCCCATGACTTTGTTTGGAAGGCTGATCTGTAAACTGCAGAGATGGCATTCTGGTTAATCTAGGCCAATCATAGTGGGCCCATTTACCCCATTAGTGAATGATAGGTTACTGGTCATTGAGACAGGAGGGAGTGTCTCTTGTGAAATTTCAAGAGGAAGTTTTCTTGCTTTTGAGTGGAGGCACAAAGAAGGGATAGCCCCATTTTTTGTCTTGGAAATGATCAATCTAGCCATGTTTGCAAGTACTACAGACATTTAGTTAGTATGTGGGTGAGTGGAGGCACTGTAAGAACAAAGTTTACCTACTGAGGATGGCAGAGAAGAATGATGGAAACCTATGGGACTTTGATAAGGTAAGTGAGTTTCTGAATTAGCTGACCCAGAGCCTCCTCCCATCCAACTTTCTTATTATGACTTACATTCCCTATTGTTTAAAGCCATTTGAATCAGAGCCAAAAGCATTCTAAAGCATCTCTTGTCCAAACAAGTAATATTACTTAGCCAAACTCATTTTTTTCCTAGTAACAGAAAAAGAAATTTTGTACATCTAAGCTTATATCAAGTTTTGTAACAAGATCTGTTGTTATGTAACAAGTTAAGGAAAATTGAATTCACCAGAATTTCTTTTAGAGAGTGATCGTTGTCTTAGTGGGAAAAAATAGTTTGATAAGTGTCTGAGGGCAAAGGAGAGAAAGTGAAGCATTTGAGCTGAACAGAATCGAGGAGAGGATATTATTTCTTGTGTGGGAGGAAGCAGAATGGTGGAATAAAAGAAAAAAGAAGGGAAGAGAGATGAGAGATGGCAAAAAGCTAGGAAATATGACTTGTCACAGTTTCTCCTCAACACTCCCCATATCTCCCCACCTTTCTCTAATACCAGTACCATTTATAAAAAAAAACATAAAGTGCTAATAAAAGTAGACCACTCATGTTAACCAGTGGCATGGTTCCCTTTGAGCTCCTAGGGTATGCTGAGTGAAATAAATAGCACACATGGAAGCCAGAAAATCACAGTGGCAATTCCCCAGTAATTGCCCCCAAATCAAGAAGAAACATTTAATAGACTTTAGTATAGGAGCCTGAGCAATAGGAAGCCCCAGGTTATATCTGGGTTACATTATTATTTATGCTATTACTTTCCTGATGCTGTTTCTGTGCCACAGATATGCTGAGCTATCTGGCCTAGTTTCCCACAAAATGTGGACCACCACCCTTCCCCCGAGTCCATTGGGATTTTTTCTTTAAGGTTTGTCACTTTGTGTTACTCTTTCCTCTTCTGTGACCCACTCCTAGCTCCTTGTGAAAAGGCATCGCCTCCAACAGGACTGTGCTCATCCCACCTTGCTTGCTGCTGTCTCTTCTTCATGATTCCATGACTTCAAAGCTCCTAGACTTTTCAGCATTTTTCGGGTTTGAATTTTGCCTTTTCTAAGGAAATGTCTTCCTAGCAGAATTTCTCAACATGGGCACTCAGACCTGTCATTTGCTTAAGTAAGCAGTCATTTGTACAGATGAAATGAGCAGTTACATATGTGCAGATAGGTCCTAATAGGTACCGTATGCTTCAATTACCCATTTTCCCAGCCCCCTGGACTGATTGGTTATTAATGCAACAGATGGAGCAATTTAGCACTAGCTAACTCCCCAAACACCAGCTTCCCCTTCTCTTCCCAGATCCACACCTCCTCCTGGTATCCTCCATTTCTTTGTCACTGTAAAATGAATGCCACTGAGCAGCATCCAACACACACCCTTAGTTCTGCTGACAGTTAAATTGTGTTTCCTTAACTAGAGTGCCGCTCGGTAAATCCACCAGGCCTTCTCTGTGAAAGAGAGACTCTGCTGACAAAAGCTGAGCTTCTAAATTGCATGCCCTGTAAAAACTAGCCTGTTTGGCGTTCTGTCAACTAGAAGGTTTTGTCATGTCTCAAGTTCTGGGATAATTAATGTTTTTTAAGATGACCCAGCATTCTGATAGGATCTAAGAGTTCCTGGGGAGTCATCCTGGAAATGTATGACATCTAGACACTCTCATCATAAAGGAAGAGGCTTGGAAACCTTCAGAGGTGTTGTTGTTGTTGTTGTCAGGTGCCATCGAGTCGGAACTGACTCATAGCGACCCCATGCACAGCAGAACGAAACAATGTCCGACCCTGGGCCAACCTCACTACCGCTGCCACACTTGAGTCCATCAATGATGCCACCTGGCTGATCCATCTCGTTGGGGGTCTTCCTCTTTTTCTCTGACCCTCCACCTTACCCAGCATGACATCCTTCTCCAATGATTGTTTCCTCCGGACAATATGTCCAAAGTAGGAGAGACAAAGCTTAACCATCCTGGCCTCCAAGGAGCACTCTGGCTGCACTTCTTCCAAAACAGATCTATTGGTTCTTTTGGCAGTCCATGGCACTTTCAGCATTCTCCTCCAACACCACAACTTAAAGGCATCAATTCTTCTACGATCTTCCTGATTCACTGTCCAGCTTTCACATCCATATGAGGCTATTGAAAACACAATGACCTGGGTCAGGCGCACCCTAGTCCTCAAGCTGACATCTCTGCTCTTCAATACTTTAAAAAGTTCCTGTGCAACAGATTTGCCCAGTGCAATACGTCGTCTGATCTCTTGACTGCTGCTTCCGCGAGTGTTGATAGTTGATCCAAGAAGAATGAAGTCCTTGACAACTTCAATCTTTTCTCCATTGATAAGAATGTTGTTTATTGGTTCAGTGGTGAGGATTTTTGTTTTCTTGACATTGAGATGTAATCCATATTGAAGGCTGTGCTCTTTGATCTTCATAAGTAAATATTTCAAGTCCTCTTCACTTTCAGCGATCAAAGTTGTATCATCTGCATATCGCAAGTTGTTAATGAGTCTTCCTCCAATCCTGATGCCACGTTTTTCTTCATAGAACCCAGCTTCTCGGATTATTTGCTCAGCATACAGGTTGAATAAGATGGTGAAAGAATACAACCCTGTCTCACACCTTTCCCAATTTTAAAACATTCAGTGTTCCCATGTTCTGTTTGAACAACTGCTTCTTGCTCTAGGCACAGATTTCAGAGGTGTAAGCAACAGGAAACCACATAGGCCAGCAGGTGTTCCAACTCTTGGTGCAAGCCTTGGGGTCCATGGAGGTGTCTGTTATGGAGACTTGCTCTTCACTGCCCTGTTTAAACAGATCTGTTCCATTTTTACCTTAAGCGCTTCTATTTATTGGGAGTATCCATATGAATAAAACATTCGACAGTCAAAGTAAGTTGAGAAAACCAGGCAGGTTAGTGGTTTCTGACATGTTCCTGCAAATCTTTTTAAGTCCTTCAAGTATTGGAAGGCTGGGGAAGATGCAATTTAAAAATATTTCACAAAGCTTAATAGAGCTTCCACATTCACTGCATGCTACCTAAAATGTCATGGAGTGATTTCACTACTCCTCCATCTTCAAACCACCTCCACCGAGGTGACTCACAGCCTGTCTCCAGGCTTCAGTCCAGGCCATTGCCAGAATGCAGTCCTGATTACACACCTGTCCAAACCACATATCCTCTTAGAACTCTCAAGGCACCTCAAACTCCGTGTGTCCAAATCTGATTTACTGCCCCTACAATAAGATGCCTCTTCTAGCATTCCCATCTCAGCAAAAAGTCTCCTTTATGTAGCTGTAGATATTAGAATACTATAAATCATCCTTTGACATTTCTTTCTCCTTTGCTTCCCTGGTCTGGACCATAACCAAATACCATCAATTCTTCCTGCTTATGTTGGAGGCTGACTCAATAGCAGCTAAACTGCAATGACAATGTCTTTGTAAACCACTCATCTCTCTCCATCTCCACTGACATCAGCCTAGCTTATGAATCACTCAAATAGGCAACTATAAAGTTTCTTCCCTGTTTCCTTCACTTCTGTTCTGCCTCCCACTTCAAACTGAAACAAAAGCAAAGATTTGCAAGACAAATCTAGCCATGTTACTCCTTCACTTAAATCACCTAATGTTTTCACATTGCCTTTATGATGAAGATCAAATCCCTTAGAATGACCAAGGTCCTCACCTGGCGTCTTGCTCCCTGTGTTCTAGTCACTCTTTGCATGGGTTGGAATCTCTCCCACCATAAGACTTTTGTCCTTGCTGTCCCCTCTGCCCAGAGTGCCTTTCTAGTCTCTCTTGTCTAGATTATACCTACTCACACTTCAGGGCTCAGCTCTGGGAAGCTTTCTCAGGTCTCTGACTTCTAGTCCTTCTTGGTCCTATGTCTTTCCTGCATAATACAATTGATGCATGTAGTACTCTTTTCTAAACCATAAGCTCTGTGAGAGTTGAAACCCATCTGTGTTTGTTCATCGTAGTATCTTCAGCATCTAGTTCATTCCCAGCACACAATGGGTGCTTGATATTATCCAGGAGAGGAAGATAGGGAGGTCTAGAAATATCCTATATTTCCTGTGATGTTACATTAATGGTTTCATGGATCAAACATGCAATCAAGATGTATTGCTAATTACTGGTGATTGGAATACAAAGATTGTAAACAAAGAGGAAGGATCCCTTTGGTTATAGAAAAGATGCTGGAGATCACATGATAGAATTTTGAATCAAATGAGAATAGAAACATAACATACCCAAACCTTTGGGGCACAGCAAAATCAGTGCTTAGAGGGCAATTAATAGTAACAAATTCACTAATCCAAAAAGAAGAAAAAAACAAAATCAGCACATTAACACAACATCTCCAACAATTAGAAAAGGAGCAGCAAAGTAAGTATACAGTCACCAGAAGAAAAAAAGTAGTAATGAACAGATGGGTAATGTCACAACAGAACCAATGGAAAGAAAAAAGTTTGATAACACTGCTATGAAGAATAATGCTACAACAAATGTGAAAATCTAGAAGAAAGGGATACATTTTTATAAAAGCACAACCTACCTAAACCAACACAGAATTAAATAGAAAATATGAACAGACCTATAACAAAAGAAGAAATTGTTCAGATCATTAAGAATCTCCCAGCTGGTGAGCTTGAACTGCTGACCCTGTGGTTCAAACCAACTGTGTAGTCCAGTGCATTAACCCACAGCGTCACACTATAACACACAGCGCCATACTATAACACACACATATAAAACATATATCTATAACATTTTATATATATGTTATAGATATATGTTTTATATGTGTGTGTTGTAGATACACGTTATATCTTATATGTTATAAATATACGTTATATATATGCTATATATATATGTGTGTGTGTGTGTAAGGAGCTCTGGTAGCATAGTGGTTACGAATCGGGCTGTGAACCTTAAGGTCAGAAGTTCATATGGGTCGGAGCCAACTCAATGACACTTAACAACAACAACATATATACATATGTGTATAACAACCTTGCAATTCCAACCTTGCAGTTCAAATAATCCACCTCATTATATATATATAAATATATATATTATTTCCTCCCAAGTTTACAAATGTGAAAACTAAGGTTTTGGGGAAATTAAGTATGTAGCCCAAGTTCATACAGCATGTAAGGGTTGAAGTAAGCATTTGAATCCAGTAGGTCATATGCAAAAGTTAGGATTTTATTCATAAGACTACATGGCTCACCATGTGTATCAATTGTCTGAAGGATAAACCAGTTGTAATTCTGACTCATGACGACCTCACGTGTATCTGACTGCAGCTGTGACCATAGGTTTTCAACGGCTGATATTTTGGGACTAAATGGCTAGACATTTCTTCCAAGGCACATCTTTTTTTTTTTTTTTTTGTCCAAGACACCTCTGGATGAACTCAATCCTTCAACCTTTCAGTCAGCACATTCATCATTTGCACAACCCAGGATCTCCCTCCTGGCACACACAAAAGACAAAACACAAACCCACTGCAATCAAGTCAATTCCAACTCGTAGTGACCCTCCGTAGGGTTTCTGAGACTGTAAATCTTTATGGAAACAGACAGCCTCATCTTTTTCCTAAGAAGTGGCTGGTGGGTTTGAACAGCTGACCTTGCAATTCGCAGCCCGATACCTAACCCACAGCACCAAGTGTAAAACAGTTCTCCCATGCGTTATACTAAGTGAAATAAGTCAGAAACAAAAAGGCCACATGATGTATGATCCTATTTCTATGAAGTATCTAGAATAGGGGAATGCATAGAGACAGATGTAGAATAGGGAATTATTGCTTAATGGGTATTGAGTTTCTATTTGGGGTGATGAAAAACTTTGGAAAAGAGATAGTGGTGAAGGCTGCACAACATGGTGAATGTAATTAATGTCATGGAATTGTACATTTAAAAATGGTTCGAATAGCAACTGCTACCTTATTTTTAAAATGCCAGCATGGCAAATGTTTTGTCATACATATATTTAAAACAATTTCTGTTCTTGGTTTCGCTGCCTCTGAGCACGTGATGTTCACATGCATCAGCAGGACAGGTCTTGGGAAGACAACACCTCCTGGCACAGGGAGGGCCGGGCTGTCACTTGTCATCAAGATGCTTAGGATAACTTTGCCTCTTGTTCCACAACGCAAATAACAAACAAATGCACTAGCAGTCTATGAGTCGATTCTGACTCATGGAGACTCTTGGTGTTGTCACAGTTGGGTCTTCATAGCTCTGACCCAGTAGATTCCCAGGTCTTTCCACATCAATTGGATGGACTCGAACCTCTAACCTTTCGGCTAGCAGCTAAATGCTTAATCATTTGCACCATCCAAGGACTTCTTGCTCAACAGTTTAGCCTAAATCTTCCTCTTCCTGCCTATCTCCTGATTAGGTAGTCTGTAAATCTACCAAGTGTTTCCCAAAGCTTTCACATTGGATTATTTAGTAGGTAAACTGCAAGAGTTAAAGTTAGTGTCTAGCTCTCATTAAGAAACTCTGGTAGTGTAGTGGTTATGAATCCGGCTGCTAACCTCAAGGTCACCAGTTTGAAACTACCAGTTGTTCTGTGGAAGAAAGATGAGGCTGTCTGTTCCCATAAAGAATTTATAGCCTCAGAAACCCTATGCAGGCTTGCTATGAGTCAAAATCAACTCCACAACACATAATCACCAACCACCAGCCTCCATTATCCACATCAGCAGCTTCAAAGAGGGAAGAGACCACAGTGGAAAGTCAGGAGCCTTTTGTAAACCAGACTGCATTCGTGTCCTTTGGGGTCTTAAACCACCTCTTTAAAGGGAAACTTTAAAAGTAATGGAAGTTTTTACTCCAAGTGAAAGAATCAAATAAAACACAGTACACGAAGCTTCTGAGTGGAAGCAATCTAAACCAAAAGGTTTTTGCTCTTATTCTGTTGTGTTTTGGTAAAGAGGTTTAGCGTTTAAGTGTAACGGTGACTATTTTTAAAAACACTCTCTCTCTGGACAATCTCTTCTTGATTATAACTACCTTGTGTATGCCAGTGATACTCAGTGTGTTCACTCACCATCCAACCCTTGATGGGTGAATGGATTTGACATTAGTGATCAAAAGCTGCCAGCATCAGGGAAAAAGAGACAATTGGTCTTAGATGTTTTCTGTGAGTAGCATTTCTTTCAAAGTGCTGCTGCAAAAGTTTCAACCCTGTATCTTTGAAACCCCTTGGGTTAAGTGTTAACCTTGTGGTTGTTACTGTCTGCTTCAACCCTGTATCTTTGAAACCCCTTAGGTTAAGTGTTAACACTGTTGTTGAGTTGGTTCCAACTCATAGTGACCCTGTATAGGGTTTCTGAGGAGCAGCTGGTAGGTTTCAACTGCTGACCCTGTGGTTCACAGTACAGTGCTGATTCACAGCATGATAACGCAAGTCCAAGTGTTAACCCTAGGAGTTTTAAAATAGAAGCGTCAAAAATACAGGGTTGAAACTTTGGCAGCACTACTGTGAATAAGATGTTATCCTGGTGTAGCATGATAGGATAAGCACTGGACTTTTAGCTAAAAGATTGGAGGTTCAAACCCACCAACCATTCCTTGGAAACCCTACAGGATCACCATGAGTTGTAGCTTACAAAACCTAACTTAACAAAAACAACAACAAGGTTAAGTGTTGGGCTGCTAATCACAAGGTTGATGGTTCAAACCCACCAGTCACTTGGTGGAAGAAAGATGAGGTTATCCGCTCCTATAAAGTTTTACAGTCTCAGAATCCCTAAGGAGCAATTGTTCTCTGTCCTACAGAGTCACTGTAAATGGGAATCAATTCAACAGCAGTGAGTGAGTGAGTGAGAGCCGACCACCAATCTCTAGGAAACACAGAATCACAGAAGAACTTGTTAAATGCCACCAAAGGAACACACAGGTAAAGTCCATAATGTAGGAATCTCTCAAGTACAAACGATTCAGCATATTCGTCAACGATAATAACAATTTGCAGGATGACAAAGAAGAAATCTATAGATTTAAAAAGCTCTGTAAGAGACATGTTGACTAATCATTGTTGTTGCTAAGTGCCCTTGAGTTGGTTCTGACTTATAGTAACCCTGTATAGAGTTTCCAAGGAACAATTTGTGGATTTGACCCTACGACCTTTAGATTAGCAATCCAGTGCTTATCTTACATCCCACACAAGGACTCAAGTCATAGAGTAGATTTTATTTGAATCCCAGTTCAAACAAAAAAAATAAAGAAAACAGTATTTAAGATAAATGGGAAACATTAATAGGGGCTAGATATTTGATGATACTAGGAATTCTTAATGATTTTGGGGTGTGATCATGGCATTATGATTGTGTTTTTAAAAGATTTCTTTGTGTCTAGAGATAAAAACTAAATGCTATTGTTGCTTCTAGGTGCCATCAAGACAGTTCCGACTCATAGCAACCATCGGCACAACAAAACAAAACACTTCCCGGTCCTGCACCGTCCTCACACTTCTTGTTTTATCTGAGCCCATTGCTGCTGTAACTGTGTCAATCCACCTTATTTGGGGTCTTCTTCTTTTTCACTGATCCTCCACTTTACCAAGCATGCTGTCCTATTCCAGGGACTGGTCCTTTCTGATTTTATGCCTAAAGTTGTTGTTGTTAATGCCATCCAGTTGGTTCCAACTCATAGCCACACTATATAGGGTCTCCGAGGAATGGCTGGTGAGTTTGAACAGCCGACTTTGTGATTCAAATGGACCTTTTGGTCCAGTGCATTATCCTGCAGTGCCACACCAGCACATGAGACAAAATCTTGACATTCTTGCTTCTAAGGAACATGCTGACTGTACTTCTTCCAAGACAGATTTATTATTCTTCTGGATGTCCAAGGTACTTTCAATAGTCATTGCCAACAGTATAACTTGGGTGCATCGATTCTTCTACGGTCTTCCTTATTCATTGTCCAACTTTCACATGCATATGAGGCAATTAAATATACCACAGCCTGGATCAGACTTATAAGTATTTAAACGTATATCTTTGCTCTTTAACACTTTAAAAAGGTCTTTTGTAGCAGGTTTGCCTTAATGCAATATGTTGTTTGATTTCTTGGCTATTGTTTCCGTATGTATTGATTGTGAAACCAAAGGAAATGAAGTCTTTGACAACTTTAATCTTTTCTCCATTTATCATGATGTTATTTATTGGTCCAGTTGTAAGGATTTTCATTTTCTTTACATTGAGATGCAATCCGTACTGAAGGATATGATCATTGATCTTCATCAGTAAGTGTTTCAAGTCCTCTTTACTGAAAGCAAGGTTGTGCCATCTGCATGTCACGGGTTGCTAATGAGTCTTCCTCTAATACTGATGCCACATTCTTCTTCATATATGATTTATAGAATTTACTTCAAAATTATCTGCCTTTATAGAGTTTATACTGTGGTGGAGGGAGACAGACTATATGTAATAAATAGAACAAAGCAGAAAATTATATGATATGTCAGAAGAGCTACAGGATGAGAGCGGTAGGAAGTTGGGGAGGGAGTGGATTTTAATTTAAATTGGGTGGTAAGGGACATTTGTGCAGAGACTTGACAATGGAGGGATTGAATCAGGTGACTATCAGGAGGAAGGGCATGCCTGCGAAAGGGAGGCAGGAGCATGCATGCTATGTTTAAGCAAAAGCGACACCAATCTGGCTGGAATAGAAAAAAGTTGTAGGATAAGCACTGGACTACTAACCACAAGTTCAGTGGGTTGAGCCCACCAGCTCCTTTTCAGGAGAAAGATTAGGTTTTCCATTCCCACAGGATTTACAGCCTCATAAACCCTTTACAGGGTTGCTGTGAATTGGAACTGACTTGATAGCACTTCACAACAACTCTTAAGCAGGGTTAGAGAGGTGAAGCCATAGGGACAGATCATGTAAGAACCTGTAGGCTGCTTGATTAATTTCCTAGGACCGCCATAACAAAACACCACTAATTAGGTATCTTTAAAGAATAGAAATGCATTGCCTACTGTTCTGGAGGTTAGAAATCCAAATCGGGCTATCAGCTATATTGATTTCTTTTGAAGATTATGAGACAGAAACAGTTCCATGCTTCTCTTCCAGCTTCTTGTGGTTCCTGGGAATCCATGGTGTGCCTTTGTTTTACAGCTGCCTCCGTAGTCACATGACCATTCCTCCTCCATCTCATGTGTCTCTTCTCTTTTACAAGGACATTACTTGGATGACATTAAGACTCTCTAGTATGATAGGATCTCATGTCGTTGGATAGTATCTTCAAAGATAGTATTTCCAAACTGGTCATATTCACAGCTACCATTGGGATAGGACTTCAGCATATGGGATAGGAATCACAATTCAATCCTTAGCAAAGTCTTCTTCAGGACCGTCACTTTTATCCTGATTGGACTAGAAGACCATGCAGAGTTCTGAGCAGAGGAAGCACATTATCTGACTGTTTTAAAAAGAATCTCTCTACTGCTATATTGAAGGTAGACTGTAAGGACAGTGTGGCAACAGGAAACTTTCCTAAGAGGATCCCGAAGGGAAGGGATGTTGGCTCACACTAGAGTGATGGAACAGAAGGGGTTGAAAGTACAGCCACCAAGACTGGATGTAGGTGTGAGGCTTTCTGCTCCGTAAAGATTTACAGCCTCGGAAACCCTGTACAGGGGCACTATGAGTCGGAACTGACTCCACGGAACATAACCACCACCACCACCACCATCCTTTCTTAAACTGTTATTGTTAAGTACAGGTGAGTCGGTTCTGACTCACAGGGACCCTCTATAGGGTTTCTGAGTAGCAGCTGGTGGGTATGAACTGCTGACCTTGAGGTTAACAGTCCACTGCTTATCCCACAGAGCCACACAAGGACTTCTCCTTAAGTACTATTTCTAATTTATTTCTGGGTGCATAGTGGTTACAAATAGGGTTGCAAACCGCAAGGTCAACAGTTCAAAACTACCAGATGTTCCTTGGGAGAAAGATGAGGCTTTCTGCTCCCGTAAACATTTACAGCCTCAGAAACCCTGTCCAGGGTCGTTATGGGTCGGAACCGACTCAACGGCACTTAACAACAACAACATATTGGAGTTCTCATATGGTGCTGTGGGCTAATGCATCAGACTGCACAGTTATTTCAACAGCAAGGTTGGTGGTTCAAGCTCACCAGCTGCTCCTTGGAAACCCTATACAGGGACGCTATGTGTCGGAATCAACTCAATGACACTTAACAACAACAGCAACAGACACATTATAAAACCTCAGAAATTATTTCTTGTTTTAACGTAAACTATTTCCAGACATTTAAATGTCTGCATATCGTTGTTGTTGTTGTTGTTAATGTACCGTCAAGTCAGTTCCAACTCATAGAGACCCTGTATAGGGTTTCTGAGGAGCCACTGGTGGGTTTGAACTACTTTCCTTGTGGTTTGCAGTCCACTGTTGATCCTACAGAGTCACACCAGGAGTCCTGTATATTGTAAGAACTAAATAAATGATAGCTATTGAAGCCATTTTGAACCTCAAGGTTGGCAGTTCAAGCTCACCAAGCTGCTCCTCAGGAACTCTATGTTTCTATGGGTCGGAACTGACTCGACAGCACTTAACAACAACAACAATTGTTATCTTTGTGGTTGCTGTTATTACTAGAATTGTTTTGCTATCATGTGCATAAAACGGATGTGGGTTGGCTGCCTCTAATTTATCCTTACGTTAAACAAGCATCATCACAATCAAAATTTGCCAAGGAAAGCTCAACTAAGGAAGGGTCTTTGGAAAGTGACCAAAATAAGAAGTGGTGTTTTTAGAGGGGATGGCCACCCTGTCACAGCTAAACGGGCCTTCCTTTTCTCAGTGTGCAATCTAGGCACATTTGATAAAGCTTCTGTCTTCTTTCCAAAGCCTTAAATCAAAGAGAAATTTGCTTGCAGCCTCAACTCTGAGTCTTAAAAAAGCAGCGCATTAGCATCAACAATGGGATTAATTAGGCTTCCCTGGAAACTGTTCAAACAAAGACTTGCATCGTTCTCTAGGAAGGTCAGGCTGTTACATCCTGTTCTGTTGCAGCTGGATAGTTATCACTTCCTTGCAGACCCGTGCTGCTCCGTCACAGGCAGAAGAAAGTCAGCTCACAGTGCTGGGGACTGATGAGAGCAGATAAGGTTCCTAGAAGAGGGAGCTAAACACCAGGCTTTCTCACAGGGGTAGTGACCAGACACCCTGAGTGCTAGGGCTTTAAATCAATGTAAGCTAGGGCTTTTAAGTCAATGTAAGCTACAACATTCATCTCTCTGAGCCTCATGTTCCTCCTCTGTAAAATGGGAGCAATAGCCTTTATAGAGGAGTCCTGGTGTGGCGCTGTGTGTTAATGCACTGGACTGCAAAATTGTTTGAACTGCGGGGTAGGCGGTTCAAGCTCACCAGCCACTCCTCAGAAACAGGGTCATTATGGGTCAGAACCAACTCAATGGCACCAAACAACAACAAGCACCAAGTCTTTATAGAACAAGACTGTCATAAAGGTTAACGGAAGTAATGTGGTTTTCTGAAACTTGAGCCATTTTTACACTAAAGTCCTGGTGTGGCACTGAGGATTAATGCGCTGAACTACAAAGTCAGATTGAGGCACAAGGTTGGCAGTTCAAGTTTACCAGCTGCTCCTTGGAAACTCTGTACAAGGTTGCCATGTGTCAGAACTGACTTGACGACACTTGACAACAACAATCTTGTTTTCAAGGAGCCCTGGTGGTTCTGCAGTTAAAGTGCTGCTACAGGGAAGGTGGGTGGTCTAAACTCACCAGCTGTTCATCAGGAGAACATTGTGACAGTCTGCTTCCATAAAGCTTTCATCCTTGAAAGCCCTTTGGAGAAGTTCTATTCTCTTCTCCAGGGTTGCTGTGAGTTGGAATTGACAGCAACAGGTTTGGTTGGTTTGGGTATGTGTCCTGATCTCACCACGGTGGTTTTGCTGTTAATTGCAGAATATTTCTCTTTTTTAGGAGGAAATGTTATTTTCTTGCTTTAAGATTTGACAAATGATACATCCCCAAAACTATTTAAGTCGTTATTAAAAATATGTGAGTTCTTTTCCTGCCGTAATGTGTTGGGTCTCAGGCATCGGGGGATGCGTCTGTCATCATTTTCTTATACACAACTCCAGCTAACTATGTCAACTAGGAACTAATAAGATGTTGAGAAAACTGATATGTGACTCTGGGTCAGGGAACTGGGTGGAAGAGTGTAAAGAAGAGAACTGCTTAATCTATACACAGACTGACTTATCTGTGTCCTAGAGGAAATTTCCAGGACACAAGAATCATCACAGTCTTCCCCAAAGCCTGGATCACTGGTTGGTTGAACCCTATGGAGAACTGTTCTCTGACACACATGGGGTTGCCAGGAGATGGAGTCAACTGGTTGGTTGAACCATATGGAAACCCCATGTGTGTCAGAACAGAACAGTTCTCCACAGGATTTTCATTGGCTGTGTTTTTGGAAGGTTTTTCTTCCCAAGCATCTCTTGGTTGTCTTGAATTGATAATCTTTTGTTTAGTGATCAAGTGCATTAGTCATTTACACTACCCAGGGATTCTTCCTATCCTATGTTGTTACTGTTGCTGTTAAGTGCCGTCTAGTCAGTTCTGACTCACAGCGATCCTGTATAGACTTTCTAAGGAACGCCTAGTGGGTTTGAACTGCTGACCGTGTGGTTCAAACCAAACTTGTGGTCCAGTGCTTATCCTAAAGTGCTACATCAGAAATTCAGGTTCCAAGATGTTCCAAAATTTATACCCCATCCCAGGGAGAGGTAAGGACCAGATGTGGGATGCAAACCCTGAATTCTTTTCACCTCTACTCCCTTCCCTGGCATGACAGCTGCCTAAGAGGCAGGGAAAAAAATAGCCCTGCTTTGACATCCAAAGTGGCTGCAACAAAAGACTCAAACATAACAACTGTGGGAATGGTGTGGGAGTGAGTCTGTTGTGTTGTACATAGTCACTATGTGTCGGAACTGACTCGAAGACACCTAACAACAACTGACGGTCAGCTTCCAGCAGGAGTCCTTAAGGACAGTCTGGACCACTGCAGTTTGGGGTAGAGGAAGTAGAAGAGGAGGTGGCGTTGGCTGTGACTTTACTACAAATAAATGCACGCATTAATAGCACCTTCTGAACAATTAAGTCTTCAAAGAGAAATTGCATATCAAAATGGAACGCCCTGTTTAATAGAGTGCACAGCACTCTCACACAGCAAACTCACATTGCACCTAGTGGTTCTGTAGCTTAGGAGTTCAGAAGCAATGATTTCCTATAAAGCAAGCAGCTCTACCTCTTCCATCATTGTTGTTATTTGTCAGCTGTCTGCCCTTGAACTGACTCTGACTTGTGGCATCCCTATGTACAATTGAAGGAAATGTTTCCTGGTCCTGAGCCATTCCAATAATGAAGACTGGACCATTGTGATTCATAGTTGGTTTTCATTTGCTGACATTTGAAAGTTGACCACCAGAGCTTTCTTCCTAGTTTGTCTTGGCCTGAAAGTTCCACTGAGACCTGTTCAGAATCATAGCAACTTGCAAAACTCCACTGACAGATGGGTGGTGGCTGCACATGAGGGTCATTGAACAGGAATTGAACCTGGGTCTCCCACATGGAAGGTGAAAATTCTACCTCGGAACCACCATTTCCTCCTTTCTGAGAATTCTGCTGCTAATCAGAAGGTGCACAGTTCAAACTCACCAGCTGCTCCTCAGGAGAAAAGAATTGGCAATCTATTTCTGTAATAGTTAGATTGTTATATTTTTGTGGAGTCAGTTCCAACTCATAACAATCCTATGAATAGTGTTTCCAAGGATCGGCTGGTGAATTTAAACTGCTGACCTTGTGGTTCAAACAGACCTTGTGGTCTAGTGCATTATCCTACAGCACCACACCAAGATGTCTCAGAAATCTGATGGGGCAGCTCTATTCTGATGTATAGGGTTGTGGTGAGTTGGAATTGACTCTGCCACATACAACAACAATAACAAATGTGCCTTTAAATTGAGGTTGTATTGCTGGCCCATTCAGTCAAACGTGCATGTGTTTATTTTCATGACACAGTAGTGAACTGTTTTTCTTGAGTGTCTTCAGACAATGTCTACACCATAGACAGTTCCATGGCCTTCCTAAGGCCTGTCAGGGACACTTGTACCTGCCTACCTGGTGTCTGAAGGCCTGTACTTTAAAAGTATTTCAATTTTGATTTGGTTTTTAAAACATGACTTAGATTTTAATGAGTCCTTATTTTGTGGGGGAAGCACATAGTTGAGTCACTGTAGAGTTGTACAGAATTCATTCTTAGAAACCTGTTTACAGATCTCCTACCCTCAGGCATTCTGTCTTCTGCCCTTTGCTCTTCACTACCTTGTCCTCTAAGGAGCTCTGGTAGCATAGTGGTTATGAATCGGGCTGCGAACCTCATGGTCAGCTGTTCGAAACTACCAGCTGTTCCGCAGAAGAAAGATGAAGCTTTCTGATCCCATAAAGATATACAGCCTCGGAAACCCTGTACAGGGTCACTATGAGTCAGAACCGACTCCGTGGCACATCACAATAACAACAACAACCTTGTCTTCCAACACCATCATGCAAATGTATCAATTCTTCTATGGTCTTATTTACTTGCTGTCCAACTTTTTTTGTATGCATATGAGGTTATTGAAAATACCATGGCTTGAGTCAAGCACACATTAGTCCTCAAATTCACATTTTTGGTCTTGAACATTTTAAAGAAGTTTTGTGCAGTAGATTTGCAATACGTCATTTGATTTCTTGACTGCTGCTTCTATGAATGTTGATGGTTGAGCCAAGCAAAATGACGACTTTGACAACTTCAATCTTTTCTCCACTTATCTTGATATTATTTATTGGTCCAGTGGTGAAGATTTTTGCTTTCTTTGCATTGAGGTGCAGCCCACACCAAAGGCTGTGGTCTTTGATCTTCACCAGTAAATATTTTAAATCCTCTTCACTTTCAGCAAGCAAGGATGTATCATCTGCATATTGCAGGTTGTTAATGAGTCTTCCTCCAATCCTGGTGCCATGTTCTTCTTCATATAATCTAGCTTCTCAAATTACTTGATCAGCATACAGATTGAATAAGTATGGTGAAAGAATACTATATTGAGCTACTACTATGTTCAAAACCTTAAAAACAATAACAAACAGTTGCTGTTGAGTTATTTCCAACTCATGGCATCCCCATGTGTGCCAGAGTAGAACTGCGATCCATAAGGTTTTCAATGGCTGCTTTTTCTGAAATAGATAAGATGTTTCTGGGTGGATTTAAACCCCCGATTTTTAAGTTAGAAGTTTCATCAACTGGAAAATACCAATGGACTTCATGCTCCAGAACTAGACCTTTAAATCTGGTTCTACTCATCTGTCTTGTGTTCTGATACGCTGGACTCTTCTCTCCAGCAAAACTCAGTTGCCTTCTGGGGATATTCCCTCAGTTCTGGAGCTATTTAAGAAGCTCTGCCTCCTTGACCTTAACCTTGAACTGTCTTCTTCTCCAGCTCCTGCCCCATAGCCTGTAGTCTTACCTGTGGCCCCTGCCTGAGACATGGACTATGTGGACCCAGGTTCCAGAGTACACCACACCCACCCCAAGCCCGATCTCTGTTTCATTGGAGGTCCAACAAGGGGAAAAGGAATGGGGTCCAAGGCAAGAAGTCTAAAAATTTCTTCTGGTTCAAAGTACTTTCTAGTCCTGTATATTTCACAGGCCAGAAGCCCAGGGAAAATGACAGTTTTATTTAGGAAAATTCATCCCTTAGCCCTTTGGGGTTTGCAAAGGAAGCCCTGAGCCAGAGTGTGACATTCCTCTGCATAATCAAGCAGCAGGAATGAGATGCTATTTCCTGGCAGCCAGGAATGGAGTGGGGAAAGGGAAGAGATTGGTGGTCAGGAAAAGGAGGGATGAAGGGAGGAAGAAGGTTCCACATATTACCTACTTTAAGGAGAAAATTGGCCCAGTGAAAACCTTCCAGGGCAGGAGTAGCGAAGGAAGGTTTAAGAGCACTGACTGGAAAAGAACAAATACTTAATGCTCCAACTTACATGAAATATCCAGAATATAAAAAATACACAGAAACCAAGTTCATTAATGGTTACCTGGGGACAGGTAGAGGGTCTTAGGTATTGCAACCAGTTTGAGCTCATTGACTAACCACTTCAGGAGAAAGGCCTCGTGATTTGCTTCTGTAAAAATTAAAAACAAAAATGTGTTCCCACCAAGTCGGACTCACAGAGACCTGACAGGGCAGAGTAGAGTTGCCCCACATGGTTTCTGAGGCTGTAAATCTTTACAAATGCATACTGCTCATCTTTCTCCTGCAGAGTGGCTCATGGATTTGAACCACTGACTTTCAATTAGCTGCCAAGCACTAGACCACTGCACCACCAGGGCTCCTTTCTAGAAAACACTAGAGTAGTTCCAGTCTGTAAAGTTAGGGATCCCCATGAGTCAGAATGGATGAACTGGTAAGGGCTTTGGTTTCCTTTGTTTGAGAGGTAGTTCAGGGAAAGGGAGATGTGGAACCATGGTTGAGGTAGAAATGTTAAGGGAGAGGGAAAACGTTGGTAAATCATAGTGTGATTACTGCGCAACAAGGTAGATGTAGTTGATTCTGCTTAATTGAACACATACATGGGGTTGAAAAGTCTTGTTTCATATATTTTACCTCAGTGAAAATTTGAAAAAAAAATTTTTTTAATTGGTGATTGGATTATAACTGGATTGTTCTCTGCTCTGACCTCTAAGCCTTCCTGGTGACAAGATCCAACCCTGCTCTAAACCTTCAGGACAAACCTGCTATAGAGCAGGGTCAGCATAGGAGAGTGGGGGTGGGAAGGAGTAGCTGCATGAGGGGGAAAATAACAGCCTCTGGTATGAGAAGGCAATGGGATCACTAGTCCCTTTGGAGACAGGCATTGGCATAGGGAAATCAGCATTGTAAGATGCCACCTCAGGAATCCTGGAGGGTATGCTAATGGTCCATGTATCTAACGTATTTAGATACTAAGTGTATTTAGATACACCAGCAGACCAGAACCATGGAGGTTCCACCATATTTTGAGAACCTGCTGAAAAGCCCACAGGACTGAGCCTGCTCCCAGAGTGCTCCTTCATGGCTCAGGGGCTCAGGGTGGACCCAGATGTTATTACCTTTATTACACTCTGCTCAGCATCATCCTTCCTGCCACTGGCATCTTGAGGAAAGTTCAGCGGGGAGAACTAGAAATCACAGCCGGGATATTTCCCAGATGGAGGGGCCTAGTTCTCTTCTTGTCTCAGGTGCTGCCAGGTCTTCTAACTGAAGCCACACAGTTCCCAGGTGTTCAGCTCAACCTAATAAAGGAAGAGTCAGCTCTTTTCAGAGGGTGTGGAGTCTTGAACACACACAGGATGTTCACTTCTGGGAGTGCAGTTCTTCATGGATTAGAGTGGGAAGGACTAGAAGGTATAGTCAGGGGTCTGGATTTGGGTCCAGCCCTGCCTCCTCCAACTCACAAGGTCACTCTCCCAAGTCACTTCACCTGTCCTGCACTGTTTCTCATCTAAAGAAGGGGAGGTCTTAATTTCTGAGTGTTGCTGTAACAGAAAGTGCCATAAATGGGTGGCTTTACAGGATAGAATTAATTGTCCTTCAATTCTGGATGCTAACAGTCCAAAACAGCCTTGTTAATTCCTTCTATGAGCTTCTCTCCTAGTCTCTGGTGTTTTCTGGGGATCCTTGGCATTCCTTAGCTTGAAGACATAGTGTCTGTCTTCCCTCACACATGTGCCTTTGTGCCTGTTCTGATCTTTTCATAACTCAGAAGTAATTAGGTTTAGGATCCAACTGACGCTGGTATGATTCCAATCATATTACAAAAGGAAAACCCTGTTTCCAAACAGTGTTATATTTATAGGTACTCACCTACTACCACAGAGATGATTCTGGCTTATAGTAACCCTCTAGACCAGAGTAGAACTGTCCCTTTATGAAAGCCATCTGCCATATCTTTCTCCCACAGACTGGTGGATTCAGATTGTCAGCCTTTCAGTTAGCAGTTCAATTCTTAACCTACTGTGCCACCAAGGCCCCTTTTACAGGTACAAGTGTTTGGAATTCAACACGTACTTGTGATGGTGTGTGGAACTATTCAATCCCTAGCAGGGTATGGCACTGTGAGTTAATGCTCTGGACTACAAAGTCTATTTGAACTGCAAGGTCAGCAGTTCAAGCTCACCATTTGCTCCTAGGAAACCCTATAAAAGGTTCCTATGGGTCGGAACCGACTCAATGACACTCACCAACAACAATAACAACAAGGGTGTGATGACACCTGTCTCAATGGGCTATAGGGAGCTTAGTGAGGAGAGGCAAGGGAGGGGTTGCCCATGGTACACGTTATTGCTTTATTTGGGACTCCAGCTGGTCTTCCTGACGTTGGACTGAACCCAACCAACAAAGAAAAGAATCTACAAGGACCCCACTTCAAAGCAGCCCTGAGTCACAGGGAAAATTAGCTACAGGTTCAGGTCACTGAATAAAGTCAAGTGGTTAGAGAGCATAGAACCTCACATCAGCCCAGACCCAGGCCACCAGCTGTCCAGCCCGGGAAGCTGCAAGGATTCCAGCCATCGACCTCAGGCAGAGTTCTGGAAGGCCTGCATTAGGGGAAAAGATGCTATATATAGTTTTCAGCTAGGAAGGGGTGGACAAGTCCAGACTAGCCACTGGGAATTGTCTTTGCTCCCAGTTCTAATATCACAGTTTGCTTTTCCCAAATCTTCATCAGTGGGTGAGTAGACCAGATGGAAGAACAAGGGCTTTTGAGTGAGACCCAGCCTCTGCCACTACCCACTAGGTATGAGAATTTAAACAATGACCTCCCTTTCTGAGTCTCCATTTGTTCATCTGTAATATGAAGACAATGCTGCCTAACAAGGTAGGAGAACTAAATGAGCTGGTTTTCAACCTTTCTCAGACTCCTAGCTTATCTAGTCCCTTACAGCTCCATGCACCCTAACAAATAATGTAACAGTGTCTTAGTTACTCCCCAAAGGAAAGGTGAGTAACTGTCCTCTTCCTCTCATCTCTCCTAAAGAGAGGGATAAGGAGGGAAGCTCAGGACCCCAGCATGGGCTCAAGGTGAAGAGGTTTACCAGTACCAGCTGCCATGAAGCAGACTCTGACGCATGATGACCCCATGGGCAAAAACTCAGTGGCTGAGTTTTTGGAAGTACATCTCCAGGTCTTTTTTCCAAGGTGCCTCTGTTGTTGTTGTTGTTGTTATGTGCCGTGGAGTCGGTTCCAACTCATAGCGACCCTATACAGGGTTTCCGAGGCTGTAAATCTTTACAGGAGTAGAAAGCGTCATCTTTCTCCCGCAGAACAGCTGGTAGTTTCGAACTGCTGACCTTGCGGTTCGCAGCCCAATTCGTAACCACTACGCTCTAGGCAGACTTAAACCTCCAACTTTTTGGTTAGCAGACAAGTACATTAACTGTTTACACCATGCAGGAACTCTTAGAAAGGTTTGCCACTCTGTTAGCCACAGTAGGGGCTCAGCTTTCCAAACCAAATGTGGAAAGATGGGTGTTCTTTTCAGGTAAACAATACAAATATGCTGGAGGTAGGATGAGGAGGTGGGAGCTGCAGCTAGCATCAAGTACAGCACATTTTTTCTCTACAACAGAGTGTTTAAGAAGATGATGGTGTCAGAGCTGAGCACACCTGGTTCAGCTCTCCCCCTGAAAACGTAGGTGTGCGCACCTCACCTGAGCCTCACCAACACTAATAATATTTAACAGTGATACAGACATGAAGGGGCTTCATGGAAAAATGGAATTGAAAAATAATGACATTTTCCCACAGACTGTTTGAAATTCCCTCTTATATATATAAAAATGGTGCGGCATCAGTCTCATTATCTAACCTCAGGAGCAGGAGGAGAATCCCGAGCAACATCAGCCAGCATTCATTCCTATGAGGTAGCGGTCAGACACACGTCCACTCTCTAACCTTTGCACCAATTCTAACAGCAGCCATTCCTCTCACAGTACTCTCTACTTCTCTTCTGGGTTCAGTAATCCATTACAGTGGTCACATTGTACTCATAGACCATACTCACAGCTATAGCATTTATTAGGGAAGTAACTGATTACAGTTAGGATTAGGATCAACTTGGATGTAACAGCAACAACTCATGATATAGTTTCTCAATCATGACAGTCTCTCTCTCCATCCTTAGTCCTTGCCCTAATCTCTGCCCAGTTTGGACAAGTGTTGCAAAGCCCTTTAGCTTTGCTAAGTGACCAGGGGCAGCTCACACTTCCAGGACGCCTCCTGCCTGAAGGTCCTCAGTTCTCTCATTGCATGGGTCAGCAAGCTAACTGTTGCTGCTTCGATTAATGATTCATGGGCTGGGATACCCACTGCACTGTCTCATGCTGGTTTCCTGGTTCTTCTGCCTCTGGACTCTGTTATGTTGATTGTTGCTTACTGCTGTCTCCTGCTGTTTATATGTTACAACTGTTACATATTACAACTGTTTCTGTCTCTAGGTTTACTGGGTTCTCAGCACAGGGACCCTAGGTTCAAAGGATATGCTTTGCTCCAGGATCTTCTTGTTGACAGTAAGGTCCCTTCCCTAACCTCTGGGATTGGCTCCTTTTAAGCCTAATGAAATGGCAAAACTGACCAATCCCCTACAAAGGTTCTATGAACCTTATTCACATGGTCCCACTCCACCTTATTCAAATTAGCAAAACTGTCCAATCCTCTTGGTGGGTCACAATCATCTTATTTGCATAATTTCACCAGATCATTTTGTAAGAACTACAAATTCATGATTCAAAAAGTCACATGATAGTAATTAACTGCACTGAACTATATAATGCTAATTAAAGAAGGACATACATTTCAGACTCCTAGAACAGAAATTAACACTTGGCAAGTTTTCAGTCATTAGTAAACCAGACGGTTACCAAAAAAGAGGGAAATGTCAATGAGATGAATTGACACAAAAGCTTCAACAATAGGCTCAAATACACCAACAATTGTGAAAAGTGTGCAGGACTGGACAACGTTTTATTCCGTTATACATGTGGACACCACGAGTCACAGCCAACTTGATGGCAGCTATAAACTGACAAAAAAGCATCAGATGGATTCTATTAGTACTAGAAAACCTATCTTAAACTGACTTAAAAACAATACCACCAAAATTAAACAAATTATTGACCTTTTATAATGAAAAATCTTAGGATTAAAGAGTTCCAGGCCACTCTAGGCTCCAGGATTCTCACCTACAAATACAGATCACCATTTTACTGAGTGTCCTGCTGTGTCCTTCAGCACAGGTAGAGAGAGAGTGTTACCATGCTGCACAAATCTATGACCCAGTATTAGCGGAAGGCAGCTTTTAAAAAATGAAGACCTCCGTCACTGACTCCCAAAAAGATTGGGGTTGGGAGGTAATGTTAGGGTAAGAAACCAGGAGGAAAACTACTCAGGAAACTTAACTGGAGCAGCGGGAAAATGGCACTGGGAAAAGATCAATAAAACCATAAAATAAACCTCCAAATATAAAAACAGAGGAGCAGGATGTGAACAAGAGAGAGAACCTATCTCCCTCTTTGTCGGGGTTTTCCCTCGACATAGCTGTCACGAGTGTTTGGTTCACGAGGAGGGGAGATCCAGCGGCGATAGGGATAGCGAAAGAATACACAGACAAACAGAAGAAGGGAAACAATGAGGCACCCCAAAGCCAGGGTGGGCAGGCTTGGGACTACAGGCATCATGGCCACTGCAGGCAGCAACTCACTGCCCTGCAATCTTTACTGCATGCCTTCCAACCCATAATGTACTGCAATCGTTACTCCATGCCTCCCAACCAGCAATGCACTGCAATCGTTACTCCATGCCTTCCAACCAGTAATGCACCGCAATCTTTACTCCATGCCTTCCAACCAGTAATGCACACCTGGGGAGGCCCGGGCCTCTGTTTTATTTAGGGGAGGAGTTTCACACCAAGCTGGGAGGGACTAAAACAGGATACAGCTAACATCAGTAATTTTCCAGACATTCAGATAACTTTACATTGTACTTCACTGGTTCAAATCCCAGGCCAGCAACTTGGATTCTCAGGCCCAATTAACATATCTATAGCCCCTGAGGTCAGTGAGGGGGAAGGTGAGAGTTCTGCAGGAGATGCCCAGGCGAATGGGCTGCACCTGGAAAAGGGATTAGGGAGGATGGGTTCTTTGTCTATAGAACAAAGAACCGAGAAGTAGCTAAGATATTTTTAGTTAATCCTTTGGAGAAAGGTTTAACCTTGCAACCTTTAGTCTCGGCTTTAGGAAAATATCACATTTATCTGTGGATTTTCAAAGGCTCCAGTGTATTAATTTAATATATATACCTGAATATTAAGATGAAAGCAATTTTCCATTAACTGCCAGTGGCCTCATTTGTTACACTCAGCCCTAGAGGGCCTCGAACCTCTGACTAGTCTTACACGGTCTGCAACACCTCTCAAGCAAACAAGATATAAACCAGATAAAATGAGAAAGACTGTCTTCTTGTGTGTCCGGAACCCAGCAGGGTTTGTGAGTCCTCCCTCCTTATTCAAAAACCCAGTGGGGTCTATTAACCATTAGCTACACAAACCTCCCCCTTATCCAGTTTTAATGCAGTCGCAAAACCAATTATGTCAAGTATCCCAGAAGCCTTTGCAACATAATCCATCTAGAAATCTTAGACTCCATCATGGATACCAAATGTGCTCACAGCATGGGAAAAAGGAGAGATGGAAGTGACACAGAAAAACAGAACTATGTAAACAGAAAAGCCCGTCTCCTTTTGGAAATTAGAATCTCTCCCTGTACAAACAATTCAGGCTCTAAGTGTTGGGGGATGCTGCTGTCAGTTATAGCACGTCACCCCTTTAGGGATTCCTTTTACCGTACTCTAATAAACCTCTTTCATAATATATTTCTTGACTTTCTGCTCTTTTGTAGCCTGACCCAATAACAACACAGTAAGATAAACTGACAGGTGGGTGGTGGGCACAATCATTAGCATCTGTTTTACGTATTTGAATTCCACAGAGTCAGTAGTTCAAACCCACCAGCTATTCCTAAGAAACCCTATATAGGGTCACTGTGAGTCATAACCAACTTGACAGAAACAGCATATATTTTGGGAGCTCTGGTGTGATTCTGTAGGATATGCACTTGACTGCTAACCAACTGTAATAGCTGTTCAAACCTACAAGCCACTCCTTGGAAACCCTGTACAGGGTTGCTATGAGTCAGAAGTGACTCGATGGCACTTAACAATAACAACACCTATGTATTTGAGGAGTCTCAGTGGTGATGTAGGATAAGCACTGGACTGCTAACCACAAGGTTAGGAGTTCAAGCCCAGCAGTTGTTCCACACCAGAAATATGAGGCTTTCTGCTCACAGCCTCAGAAACTCTGTGTAGGTTGCTATGAGTCAGAATCAATGGCAGTGAATTTAGTTCTTTGGTTTACTATCTGATGCTGTAGAATAAGCATGGGACCACAGGACAGTTTGAACCACAAGGTCGGTGGTTAAAACTCACCAACTTCTCCTTGGAAACCTAATATAGGTTGCTATGAATTGGAACTGACTCAATGGCATTTTGCAACAACAACATATTTGTGTTTCCAGTTAAGATGAGGTTTCCAGAGACATCACTACTATGCTATGTGCTCTTGACATCCAAGACGATGGGCTCTAGGGGGAGACTTGGCCTCACCAGACAGTGGTAAGTAGTCTTTATGCTTTATATCTCGGTTGCTTCTTGGCAGTCCTCAACCCCAATTACAAACCAAGTGTTGCCATCCTACTGAGGATTCACACCTAATGAAATGAGAGAAAATTTTCCACGTTCATCATGGAAATGATTCCATTCTTAGGAGAACCTGAACCGAGTTTGTCTTTGTAACCACAGAAATCCAATTATCTTCTCTCCAGAAAGTGTTCATGGGGAGACCATTTTCTCTAATTAATTGGCTCTATCGTTGAGCTGGGCCTTTCAGGGGGCCTGAGATGAGAGCTCTGTCTGGGAGGCTGATGGGGACAAGAGGCCCCATGCTGCTCAAGGCTTCCTGCTAACTGAGCTCAGTGAAGATGCCCCAATCCCAGGCCAGTCTTGCAGGGAGAGGATCTCTGGCACACGACACCCAAACACCTGTTGGTGGTACTCAGGGAAGGAAAAGGCCATTATGTTACTTTTTTCCTTTGTTTTTATTAACTGGAAAAACATCTGCTCTCAAGTTGACAGGCTTGTGTATGAAGGCTGAATTAGTGGCTTGTTGCCACCCCCTGGCACATGAATATACTTGTTTGCCCCATTAGTTCCTGCAAGTCTGCCCACTCACAAGTCCCAGCCAAGACTTGTTTGGAGACCAACACCCTGCCTCGGGGAAGCCTCATTTGTACTTTCCACATACTCTGAGAGCTGTCCTGATTCTGCGGCCGCTTGTGGCCAGTGCTGCTAACCAGCCCAGGCATAGGTACCAGCCATTGCCCACTCCCCTGACCTGACTGGACTCGGCTGAATAATGACTCCCAAATGATCAGGCCCAAATCCTCAAACCTGTGAGTGCTATTGCAGATGGCAAAGGTGTTTGTACAGATGTGGCTAAGGAGCTTGAGATGGAGAGATTATTCTGGACCATCTGTCTGGGTCCCATGTAACTGCAGGGATCCTTATAAAAGGAAGAGTCCCTGGGTGGTGTAGTTAACACACTTAGTTGCTAACGGGAAGGTTGAAGGCTTGATTCCATCCAAAAGTACCTCCGAAAAAGAGGTCTAGCAATTTACTTCTGAAAACTCAGCCACTGAATGCCCGTGGTGTCCATTTCTACTTTGACACACATAGGTTCTCCATGAGTTGGAATTGACACGATGGCAATCGGTTTTGTTTTTGTTTTTAATGTGTAATTCTGACTCAGTAACTCCTCTATTCAACCAAACATTCTCCTGCCACTTGGGAAAGAATTGATTGCATCATAATAATGATCCTACCATTTTATTGAGTGTCATTTACTAAACTACTAAGTGCCTGGTGCTGAACTCAGAGCTTGATGTACATGATCTCACTGAATCCTCACAATCACCCTCAGAGGAAAGTGCTACTATGATCCGCACTTTACAGATGAGGAAGTGATAGGAGCAACTTGTGTTATGAATTGAATTATGCTCCCAAAAAAGATATGCTGAAGTCATAGACCCCAGTGACTGTGTCAGTTAACATGATCTCATCCTGGAGTCACATGGGGCCTGTACTCCAATATGTTGTTGTGAGGTGCTAGTGAATTACTTCTGATTCATAGCAACCCATCATAGCAGAGCAGGACTGCCCTGTAGAGTTTTCCACACTGTAATCTTTATGGAAGTAGATCTCCAGCTTCCTGGAGCTGCTGAGTGGATTTGAACCCTCAGCTTTTTGGCTAGCAGCTGAGTGCATAATCATTGTTCCACAAATGTGCCTTTTAATCCATCAAGAATGGTGTCCTTATAAAAAAGTAGAGACACACAGATAACCATGTGACAATGAAGGCAGAGATAGAGTGGAACTGTGCTGCAGATGCAAGCCTAGGAACATGGGAGGCTACCAATAGCTGAGAGAGATAAGAAAGAATCTTCCAGAGAGCCTTTGGATAGAGCATTGTCCTGCCAACATCCTGAATTCAGATTACTAACTCCCAGAACTGTGAGACAATGCATTTCTGTTGTTTTAAGCCACCCACTTTGTAGTACTTTGTTACCATAGTCTTAGGACATTGATATAACATACTAAGTGGCAGGACCAAGATGCTGATAGATAAGGGTTTTTTTCTGATTCCAAACTTGGTGCATTTCACCACATGCTATCTTGCCCCGTCCTATCACAGCTCCTTGTTTTGGCCAGTCATCCTATCTTTCATGGCTGCCTGAAAGTCCAACAGATTCATTGTCACACCCTCATGTGCTCATAGTTGGAGGTGGAATTGCATTATCTGGAGAAGCCAGGGGACTAGGGCACCTGGCACCTCCATTGGCTATAGATTCTCTAAAACTAAACTTGCTAAACTGAGGCTGCAAACTGCCAGCCACTGACCACATTTGAACCAGAGAAATGTTGGGATTTTGGTGTTATGTGTGTGTTTATGTGTTTTCTCGTTCTCTCTCTCCATGAAATGCTGATGCTTTCCATACTATTTCAAATAAAAAAAAATTTTTTTTTTTGAATTACCGTATTTCTTTTCTTAATTTAGCATCCCTGAAATCAAGATGCAGCTGGCAAGGCATCAGTTGTGACATGTTGTCATTGCTTGCACATGCGCCATCAAGACTTGCAGAATGGGTGTCAGCAGCTTGCAAAAAATTTCTGGAGGCAACAGCCGAGTATGCACAGAGGATGCTATTGTGTGGAAAAACATGGATTTCAACACTCCTGATGGAAATGCCACACAAACCAGTCAGATTCTAAATGAGAATATGTTTTAGAAGTGCCTTAACCAACTAATATGTGAGTTTTTTTATGCATGCACAAGCTCGATATTAGAAAAATTAAATTGCAAGGTTAAAAGAGCTCTTTTTTTGATGTATAAAATAAAATGTGTGTGATAAGAAAGCTTTGTCATAAGTGGCAAAGATTTTCTTTCTTAATGATACATAATAATGTAGCCTCATAGATAAAATTTAAATTTAATGGTGTTAAATGCCATATTTGGTATTTATTTAAAAAATCAAAAAACAAAAACAAAAACTGACTTTCCAGCCTCCATCCAAAAAAGAAAAAAATCTGGTCTTCCTTTCTGCATGGCCACCATTAACCAGAGAGCTGAGAGCTGTCCATTTGAGTGGAATTTAGTACATTCTAGTTTGCCATAGTCCATACCACTACCTTACACCAGAATTTCTTCAATCAACCAAGTTGCTGTCTGGCCTCTGTGGGCATTTGAATCTGTCACCTCCCAAAAGTTAGGTTCAGGGTTGCCTGTTGGGGAAACTACAATCCACATTATATCTTTCCAGCCACAGAGATTCAGCCTCTGATTGCTTTTTAAACTGTATTACTGAGGGATAGGAGGGCAATGGGGATTGGGCAGTGAATTCAGAGCCAAAATCTATACAGAGCAATGGCAAAGAAGAAACCCTTTCCAGGGACACTCAAGACTGTCCCTTGAGAACATTTCCTTAGTGGTATGCCACTCTCCTATTTTGTTCTACAGGCTCCCAAATAAATGACCAGACAACCCTCCAGCAACTACATGTCTGTCACTCACTACTGTCCCATGAGGGTGACAGAGATGCTCAGGTATGAGCAGATCATGCAGCTCAAGCTCAAGCGGAAATCCTTTATTCTTATGCATCCATTCATCCATTTGCAAACGTCTGCTTCTTGCTGCAATTGTCAGACATCAGGCTAGAAAATGGGGTATGAAGATGAAACTCTGATCTATGAAGAGAGGCCGATCCAGAAAGTGATATTGCATAGGATAAGTGTCCTAATAAAAGGAGAGAGGTGCCTCATCATATCATGTATCAAGCTTGTGTGTATATACAAAGGAACTCATGCAAAATTAACTAGTGAAGGTGCTTCTTGCTTTCCACACTCTGATTGTCAGCCAATGCACCACATCGTGTCTGTTGGTAGAGGTTTATGCATTACTATGATACTGACAAGTTTCAGTGGTGCATTCAAAGTAAGACAGACTAGGAAGAAAGGTCTGGTGAACTACTCCTGATAATCAGCCAGTGAAAACTCTATGGAGCACCACAGTGCAATCTACAACTGATCATGGGGCTGGCACAATCCAGGTAGTGTTTGCTTCCATGGTGCATGGGGTCACCATGAATCAGGAGCCAACTCAATAGCAGCGAACAACAGAGGCTCCTAAAACATCTTCCCATTTATAATAGGGATAGAAATGATTCTTTTGTGTGGCTTTTCTACCAGTAGAGAGGTGATTATTGCTATTTGAAATGCCAGATAAGTTTATTTAGGAAGTGATTTCTGAATAGGTTTTTGAAGGATATCTCCTCATAGCATTTACTTAAGGGCAAAGTTCAGAAAGGTGTGGAAAGAAAGAGGAACAAAAACAAAAGAAAGTAGAGTCAGTGACGTTACTTTGAGAGGATCGCAGTCACTGAGATGAAACGAAGTATATGATTTGTTGAATGCAAAATTGATGATCTGCTCTGTCAACCTTCACTCAATTCACAATAAAAACATTTTTTACAAAGATGTCTACTTGTCTGGTGAATGAGTAGGGACAAACTTTCCAGATCAAAGAGACAGGGCACAACTAGAGAATACAGCTAAAGAATAGTCTGTTTTGAAACATGCTCAAGTGCTTAGTGAGTCCAGACTGAACAAAACATCTAAGGTAAACCTGGAGTTTAGACCTTGTTCTGCCTGCCACAGAGAGCCTTTGAAGAACTCTAAGTAGCAAGAGTAAACCAGATTTGATGAGAAGCAGTTTCAGGGGAAGGAGCTGTAGAGAGGAAGAGGTGTAGATTGTATAACAAGTGCTGGGGCATAAAGTGAAGCAGTGGTAGAAAGAATTGCAAGAAGGGAACACATTTAAGAATAACAATCACTTCCATAATTACAAATCTGGCCAGACTTCATCTCTCATACTTTGGACATATTGTCAGAAGGGGCCAGTCACTTGAGAAGAACATCATGCTTGGCAAAGTTAGAGGATTGGAGAAAAATTCAACCCTTGAGTGAAATGGACTGGCACAGTGGCATCGGTAGTAATGGGCTCAAAAGTAGAAACGATTGTGAAGTTGGCCCAGGACCGGACAGTGTTTCATTCTGCTGTGCATTGGGTCATTATGAGTCAGTACCAACTTGATGGCACCTAACAACAATAACAATAATTACAAATTAGAAATCAAGTTATATTTGGGGGGCGTTTTAGATGTGGTAATTAAACATGCCCTGTGGTAAGAATGGGTTATGTTGTTTACCACATTTATAGAAAATCTAGCTGGTGACTTTATCCTACATAATCATTCAGGAAGCCAGTCTTGTTCATTTTTAATACTCTGGCAGTTCCAATGCCCTAATATCAAAAGCCAAAGCCAAATCAGTTGCTCTCAAGTCATTTTTGACTCCTGGCCACCTCACATGCACCAGAGTAGAACTGTGCTCCTAGGGTTTTCAATAGCTGATTTTTCTTTCACCAAGTCCCCCAGAGTCCTTCTATTCCAGCCTGTGAATGCAAAGAGTTGTCTGTGGAGAATTTCCTGGGCCAGGTCTCTAAGTGCTGAAATCACTTCTAATCACATTCATTAGAACACAGTCACAAGGACACACCTCACTGCGTGGGGAGTCTGGGACATACATCTACTTATATAGTCGGCAGGAACAGCACGTCAGAACAGTGTCACTGCCTCAGAAGATAAGAAAGAGAGAAGCCTTGACAAGTTCTCAGTTAACGGGGATGCTATTAGACAAGAGAGAAAACTCAGAAGATGATTGGGGAGAAATAAAGAATCAGACCACAACATAGTAAGTTCAAAGAGTCCATGGGATATTTGGGTAGAAATTGATACGCAGGTCCTTAGTTAAATGTCAACCAGAGTTATAGAGGGATATCATGAGCCCCTGAGACAAATTTAGATCTTGGTGATCTCTTTCCTATGCCCTGAAAGATACCAAGCCAAGCATAGTCACCTTCCAACATGAACCACATCAGATCTGGACTAATCATTCCTGCCTGCTCTACTGTCACCACAGCCACGCAGGAGCATTAATACTTAATGCTTGACTTCTACAACAGCCAGCAGAGTGTGCAAATCAAGTATCATTTATCTCAGAATTCTCCAAGGGGAGAGAATGGTGACAGCCTAAAGCTCAAGTAGTTTATATCCATTCTTCCATCATCTATTCATTTTCTAATTTTCTTCCTTCATAAAGCCATAGTACACATAAGAATTGCAGGGGTTCATTGGGCCTCCCTGGCTCCCTTAGTTCATCAGCTCACAATGAATAGAAAAGATGCCAAGAGTTGCAGTTCTATATGTAAGCAAGGGGTCTTTATTTTAGTTTCAAATACAAAAGGCAATCTGGGACTCTCGGGATGCTGCCTGTGAGGTCCAGGTCCACGTATATCAGAGGAGACTGGGGCCAGGCTTTGCTTAGCTAACCCCAAAGGGCACATGTCTTCTTGAATGGTTTATACAGTAACTGCCCCCCCAACAGTCCACTGGCATCACATTTAAGAACAGGGTTATTTTGTCCTGATTCATGTTTAGAACAGTCTACCTAAAACCTGAGCTTCAAATCAGATAGCACCCATGGAGTACTTGCTCCCCTGGACCTTGCATTTACTCTCCAGGAACCAGGGTTAAGCACGGTTTAAACCCACCCATCAACAAAAGAATGAAAGACAAAAGACCTGGTGATCTTTCCCTATAACAATTAAACCAAAAGACCAAATCAACTGCCATCAAGTCAATTCTGATCTATAGCAATCCTGTATATGTTTTTCGAGGCTGTAGGTCTTTATGGGAGCAGAAAACGTCTTCTTTCTTCCACAGAGCTACTGGTGGATTCAAACTGCTGACCCTGTGGTTAGCAGCTCAACATGGAACCCACTACGCTGCTAGGAAACCCTACGGAGCAGTTCTACTCTGTCACATGGGTCTCTGTGAGCCAAAATTAATTCGATGATAATGAGCAGCACACATGGGAGACACTAGTGAGATGCTGATGGGAATGCAGCTAATTGACTCAACAGCAGCTAGATTTTTCCATGGTTAGGGTAGAGCTGAAAGGGGATATGCAGAACAATTAGGAATGTTCTTGTGCTTTCTACAGTATGTGTTGTGGGCCGCTTCCTAGGCTCTCGGAGGTCACCCAGCTAGACCACTGTGGGCATGAGTCCAAATGGGAACCCACATCTCTCCTCTGAGTACATCACAATGCCATGTGTGAAGTGCTGCAACAAAGAGCCGCCAAGGGGCAGCAGGGTCCAAGCAAAGGTGGGGAGGGATCAGCTAGGAATGGGGGGCAAAGGTGGGGCCACTTGTACTGGGTCTGCTAAGTGGGAATGAAGGAAGAGAGGTGCTGGAGGAGGACTCTGGAGCAAAGCCATGGAGTCCAGCTGCACACACGGGTCTAGACCATTAACTTGGAGGGAGTGGGATATACAAGTCAAGTCTGCAGGATGTGCTCAGGAGGGAGGAATTTTTCCTGTAGGTGTTAGGGACCTACATCAGAGGGAACAAAGTGATGTTCTCCCATCAGAGGCTGCAGGTGGGCAGCAGGTTAGGGGGCACTCCAGGAGCAATAGTGGATGAGAAAGGACCAGTGGAGAAGGACAGACAGGTGTGAAAAGCACATCACAGAGCAGCCAGATACGGCAACTAGCTAGATGGTAAATCAAGGGAAAGAGGGAGAGAGAAAAACTCAGGATTACAGCTTGGGGTTCTGTATTCATTTCCTTCTGAGTAAGTTTGAACAACCAACCCTTCTGTTAGCAGCCATCAGTGGGGCCATGTTCTCTCTGAGAACTCTAAGGGGTGATCCCTCCTTTTCTTTCCCACACTCTGGTAGTCCCATGCATTGCTTGGCTTTCCAGTGCAGCATAACCCCATTGCTACTTAGCTGGCCTTCTTTCACCTCTCTGTCTCTTCTCTTCTTCTAAGGATGCCACTGCAATTGGGTCAATATCCACCCTACACAAGCATGATCTCAGGGTGAATTCAAGGAACACAACTCAATATAGAGCAGGCTTCCTAGATGGTAATGAAGACACTAAGGGGAGAGTTACAGGGCAGATATCAGAACTGGGATAACTCCCTACTCCTCCTGCTGCCATCAAGTTGACTCCAATTCATAGCAACCGTATAGGACAGAGTAGAATTGTTCCATAGAACTTCTGAGACTGTAAATCTTTATGGGAACAGACAGCTTCATCTTTCTCCTGAAGAGTGGCTGACTACATTGCAAGGCCAGCAATTCAAATACAATGCTTAACCCACTGCACCCCAGGGCTCCGTAGAACCGGGACTGTTGTTGATGTTATTGTTCCTTGTGTCTGTATCAATGCATGGTGAACTGTATAGGGTTTCTGGAGTAGTAAATATTTGGGGAACAGAAAGCCTCATCTTTCTCCCACAGGATGGCTATTGGGTTCGAACTGCTGACCTTGCAGTTGGCAGCCTAACACATAGCTCACTGCACCACCAGGCTCCTTAGTACCAGGGTTGTGCGTGTTTGTTGTTACTGTTGTTAAGTGCCATTCAGTCAGTTCTGACTCATAGTGACCCTATGTAGGGTTTCTGAGGAACAGCTGGTGAGCTTGAACTCCTGACCTTGCAGGTCAAATTGATTTGCAGTCCAGTATATTAACCCACAGGGCCATGTAAGTGCCATCAAGTCAGTTTTGACTGACAGAAACTCTTTATTGGGTTTCCAAGGCTGCAAACCTTTAAAGGGAACAAAGAGCCGTTCTCCCACAGAGTGGCTGGTGCGATTGAACCAGTTTTTTGTTTTGTTTTTGTTTTTATTCAAATAGCCACTTTCTCAAGATATAAATACAAATTAGTAAACAGTACAATTATGACAACAGAAAGTGGAGGACAACAGATTAGAGT
>NW_006408589.1:2759738-2768142 GCF_000296735.1 Chrysochloris asiatica
TGCTTTCGCAAAAAAATACTCCTTTCAAGAATGAGAAAAAAAATCAACTTAGGTCTAAAATCATATATACAATCTTGAACCATTGGTTTTGTAGTTCAGAGTCCAGTATTTATCCTACAGCATCACCTAGCAGACGGGTTGTTGTTGTTGTTAAGTGCCATCAAGTTGATTCTGACTCAGCAACCCTGTGGGGAGAGGAAGAGAAATGATGATCAGAAATGCATAAGGTCACTCAACACATGCTGAAAGGGTATTTCATCACCTCTAGGTTGCATTTTCTCCCATATAGTTGTGTTGTTCTTAAGTGCCATCAAATGAGTTCCAACTCATAGCAACCCTGTATAGGATTTCTAAAAAGTGGCTGGTGAACTTGAACCACCAGCCTTGCAGTTCAAACGAAACTTGAAGTCCAATGCATTAACCATAGTGCAACATTAGGAGTCCTTTAGCATCTCTAAAATTGGAATGTATCTTACAGTTGATGTGACCAGAAGCCATTTTATTGTTACTGTTGTTGTTTTTAGATGCTTTCGTGTTCTATGCCATCTTCACAATTGTTATATATTTGAGTCCATTGTGGTTGCCACTTTGTAAATCCATCTCATTAGGGATCTTCCTCTTTTTTACTGACCCTGCACTTTACAAAGCATGATGTTCTTCTCCAGGGACTGGGCCCTTCTGATAACATGTCCAAAGTACAAAAGACAAAATCTTGCCATCTCATTTCCAAGGAGCATTCTGACTACAATTCTTCCCAGACAGATTTGTTGGTTCTTTTGGCAGTCCATGGTATTTTAATATTCTTCGTCAACACCATAGCTCATATATATCAATTGTTCTATGGTCTTCCTTATTCATTGTCCAACTTTCACATACATGTAAAGTAATTGAAAATACCAATTTCCTAAAATTGACCCCATTGCTCTTTAAACACATTAAAGAGGTCTTTTGCAGCAGACCCATCCAAAACATCAGTTGATATCTTTCTCCATAAGCACTGATTGTGGATCTAAGCAAAATGAAGTCTTTGACAACTTTAATATTTATCATGTTATTTGTTGGCCTAGTTGTGAGGATTTGGGGTGTGTTGTTGTTGTTGTTTTTTACATTTAGGTGGAATTCATACTGAAGTCTGTAGTATTTGATCTCCATCATTAAGTATTTCAAGTTCTCTTTGCTTCCAGCAAACCAGGTGTGTGGCATCTACATATCAATGATTGTTAATGAGTCTTCCTCTAATCTGGGTGCCATGGTCTTCCTCATAGTTTTTCATTTACTCAGCACACATATTGAAAAAGTATGGTGAAAGAATACAAACCTAACACAACTTTCCTAATTTTGAAGCATTCAGTATCGCCTGTCTATAGTCTGTTTCTTGATCTAGGTACAGGTTTTTCATGAGCATTCTGGAATTTCTACTCTTTGCAAGGATATTCATAGTTTGTTATGCTCCACACAAATGAATGCTCTTGCATGATCCACAAAACACAAGTAAACATATTTCTGGTATTCTTTGCTTTCATTCAGGATCCATCAGACATCAACAGTGATCTTCTTCATTTTCCTATCCTCTTCAGAATCCAGCTTAAATTTCTGGCAGCCCTCTGTCAATGTATTGTTGCAACCATTTTAAAATTATTTTCAGCCAACTTTTACTTGCATGAGATATTAATGATACCGGTCAATGATTTCCACATTCCACTGAGTCACCTTTGTTGGTAATGGGCACAAATATGGATTTCTTCCAATCAGCTAACCAGGTAGCTATCCTCCAAATTTCTTTGCATAGACAAGTGAGTGCCTTCAGTGTTGCTTCAGTTTGTTGACTTCGATTTGCATTCCATCAGCTCTTGGAGACTTGTTTTCTGCCAGTGCCTTGGATTTCTTCCTTCAGAGTCATTGGTTCTTGATCATATAGTACCTATTGGAATGATTGAACATCTACTACTTCTTTTTGATAGATGATGCTGTGTAGGCCTTCCATTTTCTTTTGAGGCTTTCTATATCATTCAATATTTTGCCCATGGGATCTTTCAGTATTGCAACTTATGAGGAAAGAAATCAGAGACAGGGAACATTATTTTTTAAGAGATTTATTGAGATACAGTTCATATAATATAAAATTCACTCATGTAAGTGTACAATTCAATGACTTTCAGTAGATAGTCACAGAATTGTGAATTTAACAGCACAATCAAGTTTTAAACCTATTGTTACCCTTGAAGAAATCCAGTACCATTTAACTGTCATTACACCAATTCCTCTCTTCCCCTAGTCACAGGCAATCACTCATCTATTTCTATCTTTATAGATATAACGATTCTGGATAGTACATACATACAAATGAAATCATACCATAATTGTCCTTGGTGTCTAGTGTCTTTCACTTAATATCATTTTTGCAAGGCTCATTCATGTTGTAGCATGCACCAGTACTTCATTCCATCATGGCCAAATAATATTCCATCATATGGCTCTACCACATTTTATTTATCCGGTTGTTCATTGATGGACATTTGGGTTGGGTTGCTAGGGTAACTTTTTGAAGGGTAAGACAATGCATGCAGTTGTCTTATCCACTTAAAGTGGTTTAATTCCTGAGCAGTTGTAATGCCAAGCCTCTTGGAGTTTAATCAGGAAGTCTGGACCAGCTCCTTTGACTATGAGCAAATACCTCTTAATCCCACTTTAGAGATAAGAACACTGAATTTGAGAGACAAAGGACCTTGGAATATAATGCAGCAGAGAGCTGAGGGCAGTGTTGGATGCCTACATGCCTCCTCCAGCCCACATCCAACAATTCCTCATTCCATTGGATAAAATCTAAAAGCCATCAGTTATGGAAACATGCTTTTGATATCCCAGTCAGAACGACTGCCAAATAAACTATGGCAAATGGTTTTATTCACCACGTGTCTGTCAGTTGATCGTGATCTGGTGGATTTGTGTTGCTATGATGTTGGAAGCTATGCCATCAGCAAGGTCAAACATGGCAGACAGGTTTCAGCAGAGCTACCAGACTAAGACAGACTAGGAAGAAGGAGAGGTGGACCACTTCTGAATGAACAGCCACTGAAAAATTTATGAATAATAGCAGAATGTTGTCTGATATCCTGCTGAAAGGATAAACCCCTCAGGTTGGAAGGCATTCAAAATACCATTGGGGAAGAACTGGTTCCTCAAAGTAGAGTTGACCTAAATGATGTGAATGGAGTAAAGCTTTGGGACCCTCATTTGCTGATGGGGTACATCTCAAAATGATAAGAACATCCATTTGCAGTCCAGCATGTAAACTGTTTGCACCACCCAGATTCCTAACTAAGTTGTTGTTGTTGTTAAGTGCCACCCTCCAAGCAATGACTGGTGGGTTTGAACTGCCCACCTTGCACTTAGTTATCCTGAAGTGCCACACCAGGTAGGTTCTGTAAAACTGTGGGTACTTATCTGATCCTTGGAGTCCAGGATTGTTAATGAGCACTTGACCAGAAGGTTGGTTTGAACCTCAAGATTGCTGGTTCAAATTCACAGTCACTCCTCAGAAACAAGGTCATTATGAGTCAGAACTAACTCAATGGCACTTAACAACAACATCTGATCCTTGGATTTAGGACACAGGAGAGAGACTTGAATTCACAGGTGGCAGTGAAACCCTCAAGGCGGAGTGTTGATCAGTTATCAGTTGAGTGTTGGTCAGTTGAGAGTTTCATCCTCTAATACTCATATCCTCCAGTTCCTCCCCACTCTCCATATTCCATTTAAGGAGCTGGATGGGCTACAATGAAGGGCAAATTGCAGAATGTTGCAGAAGAAGGAAGGTTTCTCCAAATGATTTGATACAAAAATTCTGTCTTTGAACAGGTGTTAGCCATAAGGAGGCATGAGTGAGGATTTATAGGCTCTGAAGTCAGATGTCCTGAATTGAAATCCTAGATCTCCACCTTCTGTGTGACCTTGTTGCAGTTACTCAGATGATCAGTGCCTCAGTCTTCCAATCTCTAACAGGAGATGATAACCCTGTCTTTCTCCAGAAGGGCCTTCTCTCACTGCCTGCCTATGTCTCCTTAAAGTTTCTGTCCTAGCCCCTGACTGGTCTTACCCTATCCTCAGTCATGTACATGAAGACTGATTTCAGGAATGCTCATGAAGAGCTTTAGACCTAGAGTTAGAAAACCAAAAGGGAAGAACACACTCAGCATTTCTCAAGCTGAGGGAACTGAAGAAAAAAATCAAGCCTCAACTTTTGTTCTTGAAGGACTCTCTGAGCAAATTATTGAATGATACAAAAAACATCAAAAGAAGATGGAAGGAATACACAGTCACTGTACCAAAAGGAAATGGTTGATATTCAACCATTTCAAGAGGTAGCATATGACCAAGAGCCAATGATACTGAAGGAAGAAGTCCAAGGTGTATTGAAGGAATTGGCAAAGAACAAGGCACCAGGAATTGATGGAATCAAAATTGAAATCTTTCAAGAAAGTGAGGCAGCACTGGAGGCATTTACTTATCTATGCCAAGAAATTTAGAAGACAACTATCTGGCCAACTGATTGGAAGAGATCCATATTTGTGCCCATTCCAAAGAGAGGTGTCCTAATGGAATGTGTAATATCATTGGACAGTATCTTTGGTATTCCATGTGATAAAGTTTTATTAAAGTTAGTACAGAAATGGCTGCAACCATACACTGACAGAGAACTTGCAGAAATTCAAGCTGGTTTCAGAAGAGGACTTGGAAAGAGGGATAATATTGCTGATGTCTGATGGATCTTGCCTGAAAACAGAGACTACCAGAAAGATGTTTACCTGTGCTTTATTGACTATGCAAAGGCTTTCAATTGTGTGGATCATGAGAAGCTATGGACAACATTGCAAAGTATGAGTATTCCAGAACACTTAATTGTGTTCATGAGAAATCTGTACAGGGACCAAAGAGGCAACTCTGTTCAAACAGAACATGAGAACAGTGGTTTAAAATTAAGAAAGGTGTGCGACAGAGTTGCATTCTTTCACCATACTTATTCAACCTGTGTACTGAGCAAATAATCCAAGAACCTGGGTAATATGAAGAAAAATGTGGCATCAGGTTTAGCAGAAGACTCATTAACAACCTGCAATATGCAGATGATTACAACCTTGCTTGCAGAAAGTGAAGAGGACTTAAAACATTTACTGATGAAGATCAAAGAGCACAGCCTTCGGTATGGATTACATATCAATGGCAACAAAACAAAAATCCTCACCACTAGAGCAATAAACAACATTTTTATCAATGGAGAAAAGATTGAAATTGTCAAGGGTTTCATTCTTCATGGATCAACTATCAACACTCATGGAAACAGCAGTCAAGAAATCAAATGAAATATTGCATTAGGCAAATCTGCTGCACAAGACTTTTTTAAAGTGTTGAAGAGCAAAGATGTCAGCTTGAGAACTAAGGTGTGCCTGACCCAAGCCATGATATTTTCCATAACCTCATATGCATGCATAAGTTGGACAGTGGATAAAGAAATCTAGAAAAATTGATGCATTTGAGTTGTGGTGTTGGAGGAGAATACTTAAAGTACCATGGACTGCCAAAAGAACCAACAGATCTGTGTTGGAAGAAGTGCAGTCAGAGTGCTCCTTGGAGGCCAGGATGGCCAAACTTCATCTCTCATAGTTTGGACATACTGTCAGGAGGGACCAGTCCTTGCTGGAGAACCATGTCATGTTTGGTAAGGTGGAGGGTCAGAGAAAAAGAGGAAGACCTCTAGCGAAATGGATTGACAATGTTGCAGTATCATTGGGCTCAAGCATGGCAACAATTGTGAGGTTGACCCAGAACTGGGAAGTGTTTTGTTCTGTAGTGCATGGGGTCACTATGAGTCAGTACTAACTTGATGGCACCTAACAACAACAACAGGAACATGAAGAGCTTTAGCACAGTGTCTCTAAATAATGAGTTCTCGTTGCAAATAGTTTCAGATGAACTCTCTTAAAGTATGGAGAATTGGGCTGCTTTCTTTTCTTTGGGTCCCTGGGTGGTGCAAACTGAAAGTTGGAGGTTCAAATCAATCCATTGGCACCGTGGAAGAAAGGCCTGGTGATCTGCTTCTGTTTACAGCCAAGAAAACCCTATGAAACAAGCAGTTCCATTCCGTAACACATGAGGTCGCCATGAGTAGGAATCGACTGGATGGCCATGGGTTTGGTTCAACAGTTTTCTTTGCCTTCTTCTAGGCTGTGCTATCATTCAAAGGGGGGTTTGGAAAAGTGGGTCCTGTATCCGGTTACGATGTTCCATGTACCCTATAATACCTATCCTGCAAAGGATTGTTTTTTGTTGTTAATTGTCATTGAGTTGGTACCAACTCATAGCGACTCTCATAGGGTTTCCCAGGAGCAGCTGGATATACAAAGTGGTGGCCAGAGGGATCTTTCATCTACCTCCTTTTTCGTCTCATCTCTCCACCTCCTCCTTTTTGAAATTCTCTCACTCCAACCACAAGCAGCCTGTCTCTGCCCCTCTTTCCACTCCCTCCCACCTTTCAGGATTTAACATTCTCTGCGATATTTACACATTTTAAATCTCTCAAAAATGGGGTGGGGGGGTGATCAGACTGGAGCCAAAATGTCTTGGGGATAGAAGCAAACACTCTGACAATTAACAGGCTGGAAATCACAGTTTTGCCAGCAGTACATACACCCAGGGAAGCCCACAAGGATCAGAAGGGAGGGCAGCCTGAGCTTACCATCCCTGAGAGCACAAAGGGGAAGAGTCTGGTTCTCGCCTTTACTCTCCTCTTCTCTTCCCCACAGGCTTCTTTGGCACAGTCTTAGCACAATTTTCATGTATTTAATTTGTTCATTAATTTTTTTCTCATTTGTTAATTTGCTTTTTGCTTTTCAATTAGCACGTTGCATTCATTATTTCATTTAATCTTCTCACTTGCTTTCCAAGGTTGAGGTTATCCCCATTTTACAAGCGAGGAAACTAAGATTTAGTGATGAATAAGACTCAACTCCGAAGTCCAAGGAATCCAAACATTAGTAAGGGATGTGGACACCCCAATAATACTAATGAGAGATTAGAGAAGGGAAAACATGTTCACAGTTAGCCCAGTTGGGCTATCTCAAAACAGGCCTTATGTTATGGATTAGAAATAAAGCCACATATATTTTAAGAGACTCGATGGTGCTGTAGGATAAGCTCTAGACTGCTAACTGCAAAGTCAGCAGTTCAAACCCATCAACCTTATCATGGGAGAAAGATGAGGCTGTCTGCTCCCTAAAGATTTGTCATCTCAGACACTATATAGGGTTGCTAATGTGAGTCAGAATCGACTCACAGGAAGTGGGTTAAGTATTGAAATGCTAAGCAAAATCTGGGCTATTTAAGTCCACCAGACACTGTGGGAGAAAGACGCAGCAGTCTATTTCTGTAAAGATTACAGCTTTGGGAAACCCTATAGGGCAGCTCTACTGTGCCCTATAGTGGTGCTCTGAGCTGGAATTGATTCAATGGCAGCAAGTTTGATTTGGGTTTTTTTATCCTTGGTCACAGGAGTCAGTCCTTAAGTAATGCAAAGGACTAATGTGTATGGCTGCTGATTGAAAGGTTGGAGGTTTGAGTCCACCCAGAAGCATCCACCCAGGAGTCCTGGTGTGTTGCTGTGGGTTAATGCACTAGACTGCAAAGTCATTTGAATCGCAAGGTCTGTGGTTCCAGCTCACCAGTCGCTCCTTGGAGACCCTATACAAGGTTGCTATGGGTCAGAAGCTACTCAATGGCACGTCACAACAACAAGAGGCATCTTAGGAGAAAGACCTAGTAATCTACTTCTTCTAAAAAAAATTTCATCGAAAACTCTATGAAGCACAGTTCTACTTTAATGTACATGGGGTCACCATATGTTCAAGTCAACTGACAGATGAACAGTGGATGATTTATGATATTCTGTGTCCATTCTATTATTATTATTTATTATATGAACTAATGAATGCATAATAATGAATTCAGTCTGAATTATATTCCTCTTTATACCAATCCAATCATACAATAAAATTTGTATCTACTCGTTTATTTTAATGAAGTCGAGATCTGGAGCCAGAAAACCAAAAAGGAATAACACACTCAGCATTTCTCAAGCTGGGGGAACCAAAGAAAAAATTCAAGTCTCTACTTTAATTACTGAAGGATTCTCTGGGCAAATTATTGAATGATCCAGAAAGCATCAAAAAGAAGATGGAAGGAAAACACAGAGTCGCTGTACCAAAAGGAAATGGTTGATGCTCAACCATTTCAAGAGGTAGCATATGATCAAAAGCCTGAATACTGAAGGAAGAAGTCCAAGGTGCATTGAAGGAATTGGCAAAGAACAAGGCAACAGGAATTGATGGAATAAAAATTGAATTCTTTCAAG
>NW_006408589.1:2768794-2770061 GCF_000296735.1 Chrysochloris asiatica
CAAAGAGCACAGCTTTCGGTAGGGATTTCATCTCAGTGTAAAGAAAACAAAAATCCTCATCACTGGACCAATAAACAACATTCTTACCAATGGAGAAAAGATTGAAGTTGTCAAGGACTTCATTCTTCTTGGATCAACCCTCATGGAAGCAGCAATCAAGAAATCAAATGAAGTATTGTATTAAGCAAATCTGCAACACAAGACATTTGTAAAGTGTTGACAAAAAAAGATGTTAGCCTGAGGACTAAGATGCACCTGATCCAAGCCATGGTATTTTCAATAACCTCTTATGCATGCAAAAGCTGTACAGTGAATAAGGAAGACCATAAAAGAAATTATGTTTTTGAGTTATGGTTTTGGAGGAGAATATTGAGAATGCCACAGGCTACCAAAAGAACCAACAGATCTTTGTTAGAAGACGTGCAGCCAGAGTGCTCTTTGGAGGCCAGTATGGCCAAATTTTGTCTCTCATACTTTGGACATATTGTCAGGAGGGATCAGTTGCTGGTGAAGGAGATGGATTGGCAAAGTGGCAGCATCAATGGGCTCAATCATGGCAACAATAGTGAGTTTGGCCCAGGATCGGGCAGTATTTCCTTCTGGTTTGCATAAGGTTGCTATGAGTCGGTACTGACTCAATGACACCTAACAAAAACAACAACAGGGAGTCCCAGAGTTCAAAATACCTTTGACCCATGGAAGTCATGAGATGGCCCTGCCTATTTCTCTCAAGGTAACTTCCCTGATTCCCTGGATCAAAGAAGAGTTCTGCATCCTACTGTGAGACAAGTTTATCTTTATTAAGTAAATGTTTGTCTCTCTTTACATTTATTTTAATAACCACTTGTCATCTCTCCTCAGCAGATGTTACACATCCCATGGGTGTAGTATCAAAAGCATCTTATAATCAGCTGTCATTGAATGAATGCATTGTACTAATGCTTTTCCTGATAACTGTATGTCCTTCCATAGCACCACATTCTTTAAGCATCAAGATGCTTCTGCTAGCCTCTGATGTGGGTGAGGGCAGTTTCCCTCCAGTCACTTTGAACAAGAACTGACTCTTTCAATATAATCAGCAGCAGGTGACTCTATGGGACTCTATTTCTTTCATTCTATCTTCATGTTATTGACACATAAAGGATTAAAATGTAACTGTAGGCAGATTTATCTATCTATAGCTCGGAATAGTACTTACTACAAGTTTCATCCTAGGTTGTTTATTGAAAATGACACCTTTAAGGTTTATTACCTGGGCACTTGCCAC
>NW_006408589.1:2789494-2796009 GCF_000296735.1 Chrysochloris asiatica
TTCCCTGTAGGCACATGGATATTATCCTATCACAGACAGTGTTGTACCTCATGACTGATCTGGAAGCTTATATATGCACGTATAGAAGGAGATTCATATCAAGGTAATGGCTCACACAGTTTTAGAGGTGCCCAAGTCCCAAGTCTGTGGTCAGCTGTCAGGGTGGTCAGACAGAAAGCAGGCAGGCAGGTATGGCAGGTAAGAAGACAGGCTGCTGATGACTCCCAGGATTGACAGGTAATCAAACAGACCACAAGTTCAAGTCCAAAGAACTGGTCAGAGGAGGATCCAGATGCAAAATCCACACCTAGCAGAGAGCATACAAGCTTTGCCTGAGTGTCCAATACATTGGAAGGTCACATTCTTCAGGAAACTTCCTTTCCATTGATTGGCTGCTCATAGCAGATCTCAGCATGGGGAATGACTACGTCTTAACTGCCAAACCACAGAGAATCCTGGCTTAGAAGCTGACACAAAACCTTATCTATCACACATAGCCAATCATCTTTGTGAAAGACTGTTTGAAAATGATACATCTCAAGACAAGGATCATTTTATAGAAATGCAACGATCCTTTTAAAGAAATTATAGGGTCCAAGTCTTGGGTGACAGTGCCTGGTAAGATAATACACAACCTGAAGTAACCCACTGGACTTTAACAGAAGAGCTGATACAGTGAAGAGGAAGGTTTGGACTTTGTGTCAGAAGAACTCAAAACTTGGTTCTAGGAGGGAGCCAGCTTACTTTTTGCAAGCCTGCTTTAATAGGCATAAGGCACTGATGGTTTCATGGTAGAATTTTCATCTTTCATGCCAGAGACCTGCCTTTGACTCCCAACCAGTGTTGTTACAGGTTCAAGTCCCAAAGAAGGATGATGACCACTATGATGTCCAATTTGGAGAAATTTTATTGGCACAACAGACAGCTATAGCTGGACGGCAGGGAGAGAACAGCTTCTCAGTCTGCCATGCAGTGGAGAGCTGACTGCCAGTTTATATACCATAGGATCCTGGCTCAAGGTCTAGGGGCTTATCTAAAAGAATGTGCTGAAGCGGGGAGTACAAAAGCAGAAATAGCAAGTTAGTGCTAAAAGGGAGACTAGATAACAACAAGGCCAGGGCAATAAAGTTGCAAATCAGTTTACATAGGTAGAGAAACAAAATTAAATATCAGTTGACATAGGCAGAATAATAAAAACTGCAAATTAATTACATTAGTGCCAGGGTCCTTGAGGTATATGGTTAAGTTGATTACCTTAAGGATACCTGGGTACCATAAAGCAGATGCAATAAACACCATTTGTGGAGTTCGTGTCTGTTTTATCTCTTCAGAAGCCATGAGAACTAGGCCTGTGATGCTTTCTTCCACCCTAGATGCCTCGCTTGTGTCTATTTTCTCTCCTCTGAGGTCATGGGAGCTATGCTGAGATTTAGAAATTCTGAATTTTCAAATAACTCTATTGTTTCAGTGTACCCCATGAACAGCCACCACTTGTCTGTCAGTGAATGTTTGTGGGTGCTGTGATGCTGAAAAAAGTTTCAGTGGTGCTTCCAGAGTGATGGGCTAGGAAGAAAATCCTGACAATCTGTTTCTAAAAATCAGCCAATGAAACCCTGTGGATCACAACAAGTCAGTCCACAACTGGTCATGGGGATGGGTGAAGCAGAATGAGGTAGTGTCTCTTTCCGTTGTATGCTGTCACTATGAGTAAGAGTCAGTGACAGCAGTATTCAAAACAACTTCTGTAGATGACCACCATCAGGAATCAGGAAGGTTCATGACCTGGTGGATAAACCTCTCCTCTACTGGAATCCACAGTAAAAGCAGATTTTGAGAATTCTGGAACTAACCCTGCTCCTGGCAAGACTCCCCTAACCCTTAAACATCAGTGTAAGGAAACCTCAGGACCTTCAGGGACAGATGTCATCCTGCCCTTGTCTCAGACTTGTTAAAATTCCTTCTGCTCTCACCAGTGGAGGCTCTTCTCTTTTACTTCCCTCCATATTCTTCAGGATCTCATACCTCTGCCTCATGACTTCCCAGCTTCCATATCATGTCACTAACCAATAACATCTATCACTCACTCCCCAGTAGCACAGCATCAACATTTACTGCCCACCTGGATCACTCACTGTCCCTCTGCTCAACATCTCTTCCACCATAAGTTTAGTGATCTCAAGTTCAATGTGTGTGACTCCTGGTATCTCAGTCTTGACCTCAGTTACTCCCATGAGCTTGTGCTTTACCCTGTTTCATCTGTTTGCTCCATGAGTACACCTATTTTCTTATCATCCTCAGAAACAGTAACCAGGACCCGTTTGCTCTCCTCTTCTACCTCCTGACTTTTTATTTCACTTCTTCCAGTATCTCAAACCAAACAATCTTTCAACCTCACAGAGTCTATAATCTTATCAACTTTTCATTGCTCCTGACATTTATGCCATCTCTTCCTTCCTTATTCAATTGAAATCTCATAATCAATCCCTATTGTCCCTCTTTTACATCATTGCTGAATCCGTTAATCTGAGCTCTGTGCATCCAGTTTACAGCATCTTAAATATTAGCTAATATTGTGATAGACTTACAATTCATATTGTGTGATGCCTTGCCATTGGCAAAATTGGGAAGATCTCAAAGGGCCCAACTACAAATCTAACTTTCCATTCTGCTCTTTGGCAAAAAAGTCCCCTAGACAAATAACCCCACTTATCACGTAGATCAGAAAGAAAGAAAAAAAAACAAAATGAATGTCAGAAGAGACTCTGAAAGTTGCTCTCCAGCATAGAGATGATGTTTAAAGTAAAAGGTCTGAACAGAAAACTCCAAAGGTCAGCTCAAGAAGAGAAAGTCAATTACTATAGCAAAATGAGCAAAGACATGGAGTTATACAAACAAAAGCGACAAACACACAGCATTTCTCAAGCTGAGGGAACTGAAGAAAAAATCCAAGCCTTGATTTGAAATAGTGAAGGATTCCATAGGCAAAATATTGGATGATGCAGAAAGCATCAAAAATAAAAAAAGATGGAAGGAATACACAGAGTTACTATACAAAATAGAAATGGTCAATGTTCAACCATTTCAAGATGTAGCATATGATCAAATGCCAATGATACTGAAGGAAGAAGTCCAAGGTGCACTGAAGGCGCTGGCAAAGAACAAGACTGAGAATTGATGGAATACAAATTGAAATCTTTCAACAAACTGATGCAAAACTGGAGACACTCACTCATCTACACCAAGAAATTTGGAACACAGCTACCTGGACAACTCATTGGAAAAAAATCCATATTTGTGCCCATTCCAATGAAAAGTGACCCAATGGGATGTGGAAATTATCAGACAATATTATTAATATCACATCATATAAAAGTTTGCTAATGTTAATTCAAAAATGGCTGCAACAATACATTGACAGGGAACTGCAAGAGGTTCAAATCATATTTAGATGAAATCATGGCATGAGGTATATCAATGCTGATATAAAATGGATCTTGGCTGAAAGCAGAAAATGAAAGAAAGATGTTTATCTGTGTTTTATTGACTAAGCAAAGGTTTTTTATGTGTGAATAATGATAAATTATGGGCATTGAGGATAATGAGCATTCCAGAACACTTAATTGTGCTCATGAGGAACCTATAAGTAGAGCAAGAGGCGGTTGTTCAATCAAAACAAGGGGACACTGAATGATTTAAAATTAGGAAAATTGTGCACAAGGGTTGTATTTTTTCACCATACTTATTCAATCTGTATGCTGAGCACATAATCTGAGAAGCTGGGGCATCAGGATTGGAGGAACAATCATTAACAACCTGCGATATACAGATGATATAACCTTGCTTGCTGAAAGAGACGAGGACTTAAAATACTTACTGATGAAGATCAAAGACCACAGCCTTCAGTATTGCTTGAACTTAAATGCAAAGACAACTAAAATCCTCACCACTGGACCAATAAATAGCATAAAGACAAATGGAAAAAAGATTGAAGTTCTCAAAGACTTTATTTTACTCAGATCGACCATCAGCATTTATAGACTCAGCAGTCAAGAAATCATATGACATATTGCATTAGGCAAATCTGCTGCAAAAGAGCAAAGGGTTCAAGAACAAAGATGTCAGTTTGAGGGCTAAAGTGTTCCTAACCCAAGCCATGGTATTTTCAATAACTTTATATGCATGTGAAAGTTGGACAATGAATATGGAAATTATAAAAGAATTGATCATTTGAGCTATGGTACTGGAGGAGAATATTGAAAGTACCATGGGCTGCCAAAAGAACAAACAAATCTGTGTTGGAAGTACAGCCAGAATGCTCCTAGGAAGCCAAGATGACAAGATTTCATACTTCAGACATATTATCAGGAGGGTCCAGTCCCTGGAGAAGGATATCATTCATGGTAAAGTGGAGGGTCACAGAAAAAAAGGAAGACCCCCAATAAGACAGACTGGCACAGTGGCAGCAACAATGGGCTGAAGTGTAGCAAGAATTGTGAGGTTGGTGTAGGACCAGGCAGTGTTTCATGCTGTTGTGCATAAAGTCACTATGAGTTGGTATGGACTCTTGATGACATCTAACAACAACATTACAGAGTTCAGAGACCTGGTGTGGCTCTGTAAGGTAAGCACTGAACCAAAAGTCAGTTTAGACTGCAAGGTCAGTGGTTCAAGTTCACCAGCTGCTTCTCAAAAACCCTATACAGGGTTGCTCTGAGTCATAGTCAAACAGGGGGCAGTTAACAACAATAACACAGAAGTCAGACTAGTTCCTGCTAATCCCTGAGTAACTGGCCACAGTTTCCTACCAGCCTATGGGATTCAAGAAAGGCAGTCACAGTCTTCGGTAGGAATTAGGACCACCTCACCCTCTTAATACTACAAAGTCTGTCACTGAGAACACCTGGTTCACTCTGTTTCTGAGTGTAGTCACCATGGTGTTGTGGGCTCCTCCCTAGGGCTGTGAGTAAACAACTACTCCTCACCATCTTGTTATCCAACAATCTGCATTACAGCAACTTTGATAAAATTCCCAGGCAGTAGCTCCAATGGTCTAGACCTCACATGTGTCCACACCTGGGCCTAGGGCACCCTCCACAGCCACCTTGAACAATATACCAGAGGCCCCAGTGACAACCAGACCACACAAGGGATGGCAATAAACTGGTTACAGGCCCCCTCCTCCCATTTGTCCATGACACCTTAGTCCAGCCACTGAGGGTGTGGGCCAATGGTGGGACAAGGTGAGGTCACAGCCAGGCAAGGACCCAAGGGAGTTGGTAGGAGAAGGCAGGGATGAAGGAGAGGGAAGAGGGCTTTGTGGGACTGTGGGGCCAAGGTGCATGGAAGACAAGTTGGGGCTCCCTCAGGATGGATGCCAAGAGATGGCAGAGCAGCATCCAATACCCAACCACAACTATTGCCAGCCCCCAGCATGTTTGGGCTTTGTGGTGGAGGGGAAGAGGGACCCATGCTGCCACATGCATATTGATACACACCAAGGGCACCGGATGGTAGAGGGACTTGAACCAGTGCTGAAGACAAGGAACTGCCCACAACTTTCGCATAATGCCAATTTTAAGCAACAGCCTGGTCTTTGGGACCTATCCATGTCTATAAGTGAGAAATGGGGGTGTGCATGACTAATGAACCAGTACTTATCTTTCCAGGGGGCACTGCTAGTGCAATGGTAGAATTTTCATCTTCTATGTGCAAAACCCAGGTTTGAAAGAAGCCATCAGCCAGGGAAGGCTTGCATGTTGCTTTGATGCTGACTAGATTTCAGCAGAGCTTCTAGACTAAGATGGATGAGGAAGAAAGGTCTGCTGATTTATTTCTGAAAATCAGCCCATGGAAACCCTATGGATCACAATGGGCTGATCTGATGGGTTACTTTAGGTTGTGTTTTATCTTGCTAAGCACTCTCACCCAAGAATTGGGTCCTATGGCTTCTTTCAAAGGATCGTTGAGTTTGTATAAAAAGATCCTTGTGAAGGAACAAACAAGATGGCGGATCGGGTGGACGTATAGCAGAGAGCTCCGTCAACAACAACACAGAATACCTGACCAAGCAGGTTCAGGAGACTGGTCCCAGAACTCTGAACCACGTATAAAGGAATACTTACAAGGTTGGAAGGCTCACAGCAGGGGGAATTTGTGGCAGAAGAAAGAAATCCATTGCTTTCTAGTTCTGGATGCTCAACTGCTCCAGGAGCCGCCATCTTGGGTGAGACCACATGGGGAAAGGATTGGAGCAGCCACAGATGACTGGCAAAACCGCTGAGATAAGGGTGTGGACATTCTTTTCTTTTGGTATCTATTCATTGATTGGTCCCTTGCTGTCTGTGCACCTCCATTCGGGTGACTATAAGGGTGCCTGAGCTAGGGGGTACCCCAGCGCCACCCTCGGAGGGTTCTACTACACATGCGCAAAGATCTCCTAGAAATTTAAAGAGACAGTTTCCAATTAAAACCAAATGGCCACAGCCGGCCCTGAACTGTTTCAACTAGAAAAAAAG
>NW_006408589.1:2798760-2801130 GCF_000296735.1 Chrysochloris asiatica
ATCCTTGTGTTGAGATTGATCATTTTCAAACATTCTTTCACAAAAATGATTGGCTATGTGTGATTCTTAGGGCGCCCTGGCACAGCACTGTAGGATAAGTTTGGATTGAACCACAAGGTCGGTGGTTTCAAAACCACCAGTTACTCTCAGAAACCCTATAGAGGGTCGCTATGAGTCGAAACCAAATCAATGACACTTAACAACAACAACATGTGTGATAGTTAAGGCTTTGTATCAAATTCTAGGCTAGGATTCTCAGTGGTTTGGCAGTTAAGATGTAGTAATTACCCATAATGAGATTTGCTATGAGCAGCCAATTAAATAAAAAGAAGTGTTCTTGAGATGTGGTCTGCTTCCTATGTATTGGTCATTCAGACAAAGCTTGCTTGCTCTCTGCTAGGTCTGAATTTTATATCTGGTTCATCCTTAGACCTATGGTTCCTTGGATTTTACATCTGGTTCATCCTTAGACCTATGGTTCCTTGGATTTGATTACTTATCAATCATGGGAGTCATCAGCAGCCTACTTTCTTCCCTGCCAGACTTGCCAGCTTGCTTACCATTTGATCCGCTGATCATGGATCATCAGTCTTGAAGCTATGTGAGTCAGAAGCCTCCAGGCTGATATCTGACCACGGGCTTGGGACGTGGCCACCTCTATACCTGTGTGAGCCATTTCCTTGATGTGAATCCCTCTTTATACATACATATATAAATTTCACTATTCTGAAGGGAATAGTGCAGGACTGAGCAGTGTTTTATCCCATTGTGCATGAAGTCATCAAGAGCCGGAGCCTGACATGACAACAATAACAGCAACAAACTCACCTCTCAGTGTTGAGTTTTGTGTCTTCAGTCATCCCCATAACCCTACAATGAGAATCCTTCCCTTACTAGCAGGGTGAATTAAGAAAACCCAAATCCACTGAACTGAGTCAACAACCCTATATATAATTGCCAAGGCTGTAAATCATTATGAAAGCAGAGAGGCTCATCTGTCTCCTTCAGAGTGGCTGGTGGGTTTGAATTGCTTATCTTGCCTAATGGCTAATTCATATCACCACTAGGTTGAACATTATGTTGTTGTGTGCTGTTGAGTCAGTTTGATTCATAGTGACCCTGTGTAAGGTTTCCAAGAACAACTGGTGGAATTGAATTGCTTGCCTGTGGATAGCAGCACAATGCCTAACCCACAATATTAACCAAGGTGAGTAAGAGGTGATAAAAACAACTGGAAGTCAACCTTTCCTGGACTTGACTCATTTAGTTGATTCCATAATAAAAGCACTTAATGATGTAAGAATTGTATTATTTCATTATTTCCCTTGGTTTCTTAGATTGTATAAGTTTCCCTAGGTTTTCTAGAAAAGCAAACTCCATGAAACTTATACCAAGGAAATGTTTTGAACAGCTGTAGATGTAGAAGAGTCCCAAGTCTGGGTCAGATGAATCAAGAGTGGCAGGTCAGCCAGCAAGCAGGTAAGCAGGTCCAGCAGACAGAAAGGCAATGCAGCAGGTCACTGGCTCAAGCTCAAAGAACTGGAGGTCTGAGGATGAGCTAGATGCAAGATCCAGAGCCAGAAGAAAACCAACAAGCATTGCCTGAGTGTCTAGTATATTGGAAGCAGGCCACATCCTTGAGGAAACATCCTTGCAATTGATTGGCTGCTGATAGCAGACCTCATGATAGAGTTAATTACATTATATTAGATCTCATCATAGGGGTAACTATATCTCACATGCCAAACCACTGAGAATCCTAGCCCAAGCAAGTTGACACAAAACCTTAACTATCATACTGGGCTAAAGTCAAAGTATCTGCGGGACTGGTTCCTTCAAGAGGCTTTCATAAGAAAATCTGTTTCATTGTCTTTTTCAGCTTCTTGTGACCACCTGTATTCCTTGAGTTGTGACTATTCCTCATCTTCAAAGCACATCACTCCAACCTCTGCTTCCATCATTATATTACGTTATCCTCTGTCTCTGACTACTCTTGAGTCCCTGTTATAAATACCCACCAGTAATGTGGGATACTCTTCTCCATCTTAAGATCTTTAACTTTATGACATCTGCAAAGTCCCTTTGCCGTTGAGGTAATATTCCCAGTTTCCCATAATCAGAGCATGAACATCTTGATGAGGGCATTATTCAGCCTGCCATGAGGAAAAAGGAATTGCCTTTAATCTTTCTGTGGATCAAGAAATTCCTTTCTAAGAAAGGAGAGGAGATGATTTGGCTAGCTGCCAAGGAATTGTAAATGACCTTGAATTTTGCACAGGCTCTAAGTGAAGCCATGCAGCCCACAGACAGGGGGAAAAGCAGGGAACCCTAACTTTGGCATACAACATTAGTCTGGATATGCTAGGCTGT
>NW_006408589.1:2825502-2827061 GCF_000296735.1 Chrysochloris asiatica
TTTTTTTTTTTAAAGACCTAAATGAATAGAGAGAAATACATGGAGGGGGTTATAATCATTGTAATGAAACAAAGTTTATGATTTGTTGAAAGTAAAACTAATAATCTGCCTGTAAACTTTCACTCAATTCACAATGAAAACAAACAAACAAAAAGTTTGTGCCAGATAGGTGCCGAAACAACTCACAGAAGACCATGAACAGAAGTGTTTGGACATCTGCATAGCAAAAATTGGATCAATACTCAAAGGAAGGTAAAATTTTATTTTGAAAAAATCATTACTGGTGACAAGACATGGATTCAGCACTACAAGCCTGAGAGTAAATGGCAGAGTGTGGCAGGGAAGCATTCTCACTTGCCAACCAAGAAAAAGTAAAATCAACCATCGACTAGAAAAATGATCCTTCAGTTTTCTGTAATCCTCAGGGGCCTGTATTTGAATGCTATCAGGAAAAAGGTTCAACAATCAACAGTGCTCCTTACAGTGAGATGCTCACTGAAGAGCTGAAGCCTAAACTTTGGATTAATACAAAAACACTATCCAAAAGCATTGTGGTCTTGCATGACAATGCAGATCCCTACAATTCACTCTTGACATTCTGCAAAAGCTTCTTTTTGAGGTGTTAAATCATCCTCTCTATCGTCCTGATCTTGCTCCTTCAGGCTTACACCTGTTTGGTCCCCTGAAAGCAGCCCTTCAAGGATGAAGATTCACCTCTGATGAAGACGTGAAGTTTCACAGCTCAACCTAAAGCATTTTAAAATAAGGGAATATGAAATTTTGTTGACAGATGACGAAGTATATTGAAAAGCAAGGAGATTATGTTGAGAAATGGTGCATTTATCTTTTCTAAAAGTTGATTAAAATAAATTCTACAGTCAGAGTGTGGTTAGTTTTTGATTCATTCTTATACTTTGCTTCACTCCATGGTTGCAATCCTCTTCATGTACATAGGATTCCTCCCTATGTCTCCCACTACCTTCATCTTTCCTCTGCCAATCTTACTCTTGTTGTATAATGCCTGCCCTGTCACCCATATTGACATGTATGTACCCTCTAGCCAGTGAATAATGTCCCCTCTCCTCAGCTCCCCTGTAACCACCTATCTTAGATTGCTTCTTTTATCAAGAAAACTTTTCTTTTTTAACTCTTTACATTGTTCTCATATAATGTTTATCCTTTTGTGATTGACTTATTTCACTCAGCATGATGTCCTTCAGGATCAACCCTGTTGTGAGGTATTTCACGGATTCATCAGTAATCGTCAACCTCTTTGCAGTATGTACCAATGTTTATGTACCAATGTTTGTTTAAGCATTTTCTGTTGATGTGCATTTAGACTGTCTCCATCTTTTTGATATGTCTCTTGTAGACAGCATATTGATGGATCCTATTTTCCTTATCCATTTTCTCTTTATATCTCTTGACTGGTATGCTCAATTCATTTACCTTAAGTGTGCTTATCAATAGGTATGAACTGATTGCTGTCATTTTTCTGTGTGGGTTTTTTGTTTGTGTGTGTGTGTGTATGTGTGTGTGTGGTGTTGCTGGATTCACTT
>NW_006408589.1:2827926-2828971 GCF_000296735.1 Chrysochloris asiatica
GCCCATAGAATCAATATTGCAGCCTGAAGTTTGAATTTTTATTTCACTCACTTCTGCTTGAGAAAGGCTAAGCATGTTCTTCTGCTGGTTTACTAACTCTATGACTTTCCACATTTCATTATAATACTTACTGTGATTCTCAAACGGACTTCTGATATTTTCTGTTCAGCTCTTTCTGTTTCGGCTCATTTGTTTTCTTTAGCTACTCTGCATTTAAGAGCAAGTTTCTGAGTCTCTTCTGGCATGCATTTTGGTCTTTTCTTTTTTACTTGTCTTTTTAATAGCTTTTTACTTTCTTCCTGAAAAATGCTCTTGATGTCCCCCCATAGCTCTTCTGCTGTCTGGAAATGAGTGTCTAATGTACTAAATCTGTTCTTGAGATGGTCAATAAATTCAGAAGGGATATCATCAAGGTCAAATTTTGGCTCTCATGGACTTCTTTTAATTTTATTCAACTTCAGCCTGAACTTGCATATGAGGAATTGATGGCCTGTCCACATTCAGCTCTTGGCCTTGTTTTGGTTGATGATATTGGACTCATCCATCATCTCTTCCCACAGATGTATTCTATTTGATTCCTGTGCATTCCATCTATAAATGTAGCTATGATTTATGTTGCAATGAATTTATGTTATTTGCAGTGAACAAGTCATTGGTCTTGCAAAATTCTATCATGTGATCTCTAGCATTGTTTCTATAACCAAGGCCATATGTCCAACTACTTATCCTTCCTCTTTGTTTCCAACTTTTGCATTCCAATCACCAATAATTACCAGTGCCTCTTGATTGCAAGTGTGAGCAACTTCAGATTGAAGAAGTTGGTAGAATTCAATTTCTTCATCATTGCCTTTAGTGGTTGGTACATTCATTTGTTCGTCAGATGATCCCTAAATTCAGGTGGGATAAATTCAAAGTCGTATTTTGGCTCTTGTGGACTTGTTTGCATTTTCTTCAGCTTCCGTTTGAATTTGCATATGAGTAATTGATGGTCTGCCCCTGGCCTTGTTTTCACTGATGATATGGAACTTTTCCATCTTCTCTTTCC
>NW_006408589.1:2831191-2841264 GCF_000296735.1 Chrysochloris asiatica
CTATGAGTTGGTTCCGACTCGATGGCACCTAACAACAAGAACAAACATACATTTGAATAATAATGGTATTAACTGGTCTTCTTTGTAGACATATGGATATTATTCTATCATAGAAAGTGTTGCACTTAAAGATAGATCTTGAAATATCACTTTGTTGTCCCCAGCATAATAAATCTTACGATTATCTGATTCAAAATAGCCAATACCAGTCCATTTTTACTCACTAAAGTCTGGGACATCAATCTTTATGAGTTACATTTCAGTTTTGACAATTTTCAGATTTTTTTCTAGATTCATAGCTTGTACATTCTATTTTCCAGTTATTAATGGATATTCCCAACTGTTTCTACTCATTTTAAGTTGTGCCCCATCAGCAAATGAAGGTTCCCAAAGCATTGTTCCATCCACATCATTAAGGTCTATGCTACTTTGAGGAGGTAGCTCTTCCCCAGTCATATTTTGAGTGTCTTCTAATCTGAGGATTCATCTTCTAGCACTGTATTTGACTATGTCATGCTCCTATCTGTAAGGTTTTCAGTGGCTAGCCATTCAGACATTAGTGACTACTAGCAACACCCACTACACAGACTGGGGGCTACAGATCCACTCATAGTCCTTATCAACAGGGATGACAGAAAATATTTTAACACATCATAGGAGCATGAGAAACGAGAGTTCTTTTGCTTCTCCCCAATGACCATTGTTTTGACATCTGCCAAGAATGCCAAAACTAAATTCAAGAGGGGAAAGGAGTTTTTCCTTTTATCTTCATATTCCATACTCATAATTATGTCTTAAGGAGCTCTGGTAGCATAGTGGTTACAAGTTGGGCTGCCAACCTCAAGGTCAGCAGTTCGAAACTATCAGCTATTCCACAAGAGAAAGAGGAGGGGTTCTGCTCCTGGCTTGGAAACCCTGTGCAGGGTCATTATAATTCGGAACCAACTCCACAGTACTTAACAACAACAACAACAATTATGCCTTTCCTTCCCCTTCCATGTGCATGATCACAAAATCAAAATATCTGTGGTAAAAACAAAACAAAAAAACCCTCAAAGAGGAATATAGCCTTCAGACTCAAAATCTGTCACATTCTTAGATTTGTGCTTCCTCAAGGCAGGTAGCTTAACAAGAAGAATTCTTGTTTTATGTCAGAAAATTTGAACAATGTACAAAAACCATGTGAAAGCCATGTCCGACTTCCTCTGGCTTCACAAGGGGGGCAAAGAGAATCAAACTCAAAATCATCTCAAGGCTGATTTCTATGACATGGAGGTCAGTCATGATTCCATCTTAAACCTTCTTTACCTTATTCTGATACCAACTATCCCTCCCACAGTACTCTCTGCTTCACATCTGGGTTTGATAATCCATTGCAATGGCCACACAGAACTCACAACAATACTCATGATTATAGGATTTATTAGGGAAGTGAACAGGATCAGAAAAGCTCAGGACACAGCAATTCTCCAGTCAGGAATGCCTTTTGTCCAGCATACTGCAGGCAGCACACCTCACTCATCTTCAGCTTCTCAGCCATGTGAGCCCTGGGCCTCTGCTTTGCTCAGACAAGTGTTACAAAGCTCTTTTAGCCATGCTGTGAATGCCCAAAGGGCACATTCTGCAAGCCAGTCCTCTGCCCTTAAGCACACAGTTTTACTCAGTCCCGTGGGCCTAGCTCCCATAGCTGCTGTTTCTCCATGCCACCTCCTCTGTTTTTCTAGATAGGCACATGCCCTTCCTTCTTGATGCTCCTGGGTTCTACTTTGCATGATTCCACCCAATCACTTGGTGGAAATTAAAAAGATATTGGATAGAAAAGTTGTATCCAGTAAATTCAAGGTACCCCACAAGTGAGTTCACAAAGAAAGCTCATGGAAAAAGCTCTCTATATGGAATTAGTTCCATCCCTCTCCTACTAATGTTTAATTTCAATGAGCTGGTTTAACTCTCTAAGCCCCATCTTCCCAACCTACAATAGAAGATGGGAGTTCCTGGGTGGTGGAAAAGGATAAAGCATTTGGTTCCTACCAAAAGGTTAGGTTCAAGTCCCCCTCAGAAGAAAGGTCTGGCAATCTACTTACAAAAAACTAGTCATTGAAATCGCTAAGGAGCAACCAGTAACCCATGCACAACAGAACAAAGCACAATTCTGTTCTGATATACATGGGGTCTCTAGAAGTTGGAATTGTTAGCCTGGAGTTCAACAGTTCAAACTCTCCAGTTGCTCCCAGGGAGAAAGATGAGACTTTCTCTTCTGGTAATCTGGTAAAGATTTATTGCCTCAGAAAACCTAACAAGGTTGCTATGAGTCAGAATCAACTTGATGGCAATGAGTTTGGTTTTCTTGGTTTTAGTTTAGTGTAAGATGATAGATAACATCTGTCCTGAAGAATTGTTGTGAGAACTTGAATTAACAAGTGCACTAGCCCAATCTCTGCCTTGCCTTCCCTCTGGGTGTGTTCCCTTCCCTTCCTTCTTGCTGTAATATTACTAACCTACAAGTGTTGTAAACCAATCTTGACTCATAACAACCCTATCGCATAGAGTAGAACTGCCTCATAGAGTTTCTGAGAGTGCAAATCATTATGGAAGCTGACTGCCTCATCTTGCTTCTAATGAGCAACCGATAAGTTTGAACCACTTTCAGTTAGCACCTGAGCACTTAATCATTGTGCCACCAAGGTTCCTACAAGATTGCTGGTCATCAACTAGGCCCATGGAGAGGACACAATGAAACCTGCAGGATGATATGGTGACGTTATTATCTGAGATGTTCCTTGCCTTTGCATTTCCATGTAGTGCAGCCCCATTGCTCATCCCACCAGCTAAGGAATATCCTGTGCTCATTTGCTCAGTAACAAATGCAAAGCAGAGGTCTTTCCATTTCAAAAGCAGAGGTCCTGTGGGGAACATGTAACATTCTGGAAAATGAAATGCATTTGGGAGAATACAGAGATACTAGATCACCACCACAAAAACTTGATCAAGATTCCTTTGGGAGATGGAGTTAGAGGAGAATGAAGAGAGATGATATGTTAGTGGATTCCTTGGCAGGGTCCTGTGTCCTGTCCTTCTCTGGAGTTTCTCTAACTTTAGAATAGAGCAAAGGATAGAAGTGCCAGATCTGATAGCAGTGGGCACCATGACTACTCTCTCAGATAGAGCCCTGAGAATAAGCAGAAAATCTCAAGGGGGAGGAGCCATGCCCACGGACTAGACAGAGTCTGAAGAGGCCTCGGAGAGGTGCCTAAAAGTAGCTCAAAGAAGTCTTGTTGTTCTTATCTGCCATCAAGTTGTTGTCTCTGATTCAAGGTAACCCCACGCACAGCAAAGCAAACCACTGTCCTGTCCTGCACCGTCCCTATGGTCAGTGCAGATCAGACCTTTGTAATCTATAGGGTATTCATTGGCTGATTTTCCAAAATCATTGCTTTCTAATATTTTCCAGTATGGAAGCTCCACTGAAACAGGCTCAGAATCACAGCAACCTGCTTGCATTGACTACTGCAGTAGCTACATACGAGATGCATTTACTGGGAACCAATCCAGGTTCTAGGTGTGTGGAAGGTGAGAATTCTACCACTGAACAGCCACTGCTACTTAACAAGACCCAATGGGCCTTTAGTGGGGAATTGTGGGTGATGGTACCATATACTGCAAAATGGCTTCCTCTCTGGCTGTTCAAACTTCCCTGGGCCTTCCAACCAAGATTTGCAAGGTACAACCACCCACTTTCCCTACACTTCCTTGTAACTAATAACCCTTATGTTTCTTAATGCTACAGGGGGAACTTGAAAGTGGCAGGCAAAAAAGATCTGGGTGGGGAGGTTGTGTCCAGTAGTGGGAAGGGTTGGGAGGTGTCTGCTTTTTCCGGGGCATTTGTGATTAAATTAGTGTGTTCAGTCCCCATAGCATAGTGATAAGTTGTAGAAGCTAATGGTACTGGTGCATTTCCACGATGTGAGTCATGTGTTATTGTTGTTGTTAGGAGCCATCGAGGTGGTACCGACTCATAGTGACCCTATGCACAACAGAACTAAACACTACATAATCCTGGGAAAACCTCACAATTGTTGTCATGTTTGAGCCCATTGATGCTGCCACTTTGCCAATCCATCTCTCTGTGGGTCTTCCTCTTTTGTTTTGACCCTACACCTTATCAGACATGATATCCTTCTCCAGTGAATGGTCCTTCCTGACAGTATATTCGAAGTATGAGAGACGAAGTTTGGCCATCCTGGCCTCCAAGGAGCACTCTGGCTGCACTTCTTCCAATACAGATCTGTTGGTTCTTTTGGCAGCTCATGACACTTTCAATATTCTCTTCCAACACCTACTCAAAAGCATCAATTCTTCTATGGTATTCCTTATTCACTGTGCAGCTTTTGCATGCATATGAGGTTATTGAAAATACCATGGCTTGGGTCAGGAGCATCTTAGTCCTCAAGCTGACATCTTTGCTCTTCAACACTTTAAAAAGATCTTCTGCAGCAGATTTGCCTAATACAATACATCATTTGATTTCTTGACTGCTGCTTCCATGAGTGTTGATAGTTGATCCAAGAGGAATGAAGTCCTGACAACTTTAATCTTTTCTCTATTGAAAAGAATGTTGTTTATTGGTCCAGTGGTGAGGATTTTTGTTTTCGTTACATTGAGATGAAATCCATACTGAAGGCTGTGCCCTTTGATCTTCACCAGTGAATATTTTAAGTCATCTTGACTTTCAGCAAGCAAGATTGTATCATCTGCATATCACAGATTGTTAATGAGTCTTCCTCCAATCCTGATGGGATATCAAAGATATTGTCTGACGATTTCACCCCTCTTTGGAATGGACACAATCAGTTGGCCAGATAGTTGTCTTCCAAATTTCTTGGCATAGATGGGTGAGTGCCTCCTGTGCTGCCTCACTTGCTTGAAAGATTTCCATTTTCAACCCATCAGTTCCTGGTGTTTTGTTCTTTGCCAATTCCTTCAATGCAACTTGGACTACGTCCTTCAGTATTATTGGCTCTGGATCATATTTTACCTCTTGAAATGGTTGAACATCAACCATTTCCTTTTGGTATAGTGACTGTGTATTCCTTCCATCTTCTTTTGATGCTTTCTGCATCATTCAATAATTCTACCAGGGAATCCTTCAGTAACGAAAGTTGAGGCTTAAATTTTTTCTTCAGTTCCTTCAGCTTGAGAATTGCTGAGCATGTTCTTCCTTTTTGGTTTTCTGGCTCCAGATCTTCACACATTTCATTGTAATATTTGACCTTGTCTTCTCAAGCTGACCTTTGAAATTTTTTGTTCAGTTCTTATACCTCCTCATTTCTTCCATTTGCTTTAGCATCACTACGGTGGAGAATAAGTTTCAGTGTCTCTTCTGACATCCATTTGACCTTTCCTTCAAACGGACTCGTCTATCAGTTGGTTGTACTGTGGTGGCTTGTGAGTTGCTATGATTCTGGAAGCTATGCCACTGGTATTTTCAATATCAGCAGGATCACCTATAGTGGACAGGTTTCAGATGAGCTTCCAGAGGAAGACAGACTAGGAAGATGGAGTCACGAACTACTTCCGAATATTTAGTCACTGAAAACCTCATGAATAGCAGAGAAACACTGTCAGATATAGTGCCAGAAAATGAGTCTTTAAGGTTGGAAGGCACTCAAAATGTTACTGGGGAAGAGCTGCCTCCTCAAAGTACAGTTGACCGTGATGATGAGAATGGAGTAAAGTCCATGGGAGTAAAGCCTGCAGGACCTTCATTTGCTGATGGGGCATAACTCAAAATGAAGAGAAACAGCTGAAATCATCCATTAATAATCTGAACATGTAGTGTATGAAGCATGAATTTAGGAAAATTAGAAATTGTCAAAAATGAAATGGAACACATAAACAATATCTTAAGCATTAGTGAACTGAAATAGACTGGTATTGGCCATTTTGAATTTGACAACCACATGGTTTACTATGCCGGGAATGACAATTTGAAGAGGAATGGTGTTGCATTCATTGTCAAAAAGAACATATACAGATCAGTGTGAAGTTCAATGCTGTCTGCGATAGGATACTATCCATGTGTCTACAGGGAAGACCAGTTAATACCACTATTATTCAAATTTACACACCAACCTCTAAAGCCAATAAAGATGAAATGGAAGAATTCTACCAACTTCTTCAATCTGAAATTGATCAAACATTCAATCAAGATGTATTGATCATTCATTAGTGGTGATTGGAATGCAAAGGTTGGGAGCAAAGAGGAAGGATCAGTAGTTGGAAAATATGGCCTTGGTGATAGAAATGATGCTGGAAATCGCATGACAGAATTCTGCACAATCAATGATTTGTTCATTTCAAAGACCTTCTTTAGACAGCATAAGAGACAACTATATACATGGATCTCACCAGATGGAATACATAGAAATCAAATTGACTATATCTGTGTAAAGAGATGATGGAAAAGCTCCATATCATCAGTCAAAACAAGGCCGGGGCAGATTATGGAACAGACCATCAATTGCTCCTATGAAAATTCAAACTGAAGCTGAAGAAAATGAAAACAAATCCATGAGAGCCAAAATATGACCTTGAATATAACCCACCTGAATTTAGAGATCATCTGAAGAACAGATTCGATACATTAACACTAAAGACCGAAGACCAGAAGAACTGTGGAATGACATCAAGAACATCATACATAAAGAAAGCAAAAATTGAGTCATGTAGAGAGTGGTATTTCTCTTGGTTGTATGTTGTCCCTACATGTGAGACATCAGAATTCTGTCTCAAGTCCTACAGGAAAATTCTGGGCTGCTTCATGCTTTCAATCAATCCCTTTCTGCTTAAAGTACTAAAGTGGATTTTGTCTTCTGCAAGTAGGCACATTGACTGATACAATGACTTGGCAGTATTGCATATGACAGACAGTGGGAACAAAAACATCTTTGCAAATGTCAGTGTATGGTTTCAACTGCTTTGTCCCCACACTTTGGCATTTTAACACTCTAGAACTTAGCTGCAACTTGAATGCATAGAAGAGTCACTGTCTAACCTGAGATTACCTTTTCATCCCTCAGAGCGGGAAGTCAAAGTAGACATCAAATTGTGATACAACTTTAAAGAAAGACCCGTTTGCTTAATGTGTACATCAGTGGACTGAGATTTATATACAAAGAAATGCTGATATTTATAAGAAATAAGCCAAGTAAAAGATTTCTAAACCTTTCACAAAGAGGAGATAGCTAGAATTCCAGGACGTTAGCCCTGGAAAGGGTCTTAGGGATAGCCCCCATTCCCAGAGCTTAAACTTAAAGCCCAGAGGAGAAATGTCACAGACATTTTTACCCTCTTCTGGGATTCTCCCCTAATACAGTGTGGCAACATGCCTGGGTGACAGACAAGTTGTCCATCCTCAGGCGCCCTGTCATGCCTCACTAGGCTCTGCTCTGGCCCTTGTCTGCTGGATAATTGACGATGACTTACAGACCAAGCCACCAGTGGAGGCAGCAGGCCCCAGACACTAATTAGATCTTTCCTGGCAGAGACGATGTGCTAGAGCCTTGTCTTTAAAATGGTCACCGGAAGACGCAACGTCATGTAAATAAAAATGACTGCACTGTTGAGTTCTTACTGTGCGTTAGATCCTTTAAGTACACGATCATCCTTAATACCCACCCATCCCTACCTACTGCCACCCCCAGGTCTTATGAAACATATCAGTATAACCTAATGGGCTAATGAAGAATTGGAGACTTAGAATTGTAGAACAACTAAGTCACTCAAAACCTCACATTGGGCATTTGGCAGGGCCAGGAGACTATGCTAGACCAGAAAGACAGTCACAGCCCTTTCACAATTCCAAACACCCAGTGGAGTTTGGTATACATTTGCTGAACTGGACTCACTATTTATGGTTATGGGCCAGGAGACTATGCTAGACCAGAAAGACAGTCACAGCCCTTTCGCAATTCCAAACACCGAGTGGAGTTTGGTATACGTTTGCTGAACTGGACTCAGTATTTATGGTTATGCAAAGCTTGAGAGCAATACTGTCATTATTTAACTCACCTGGGAGTGGAGCTCTGGTAGCGTAGTTGTTATGAATCAGGCTGCAAACCTTTAAGGTCAGCAGTTTGAAACTACCATCTGTTCCATGGGAGAAAGATGAGGCTTTCTGATCCTGTAAAGATTTATAGTCTGTACAGGATCGCTATGAGTCAGAACCAACTCCACGGCACATAACCACCACCACCAGGAGTGTATCTAAGGTGTGACAGAGATGGCACCTGCCCTGAGTGTCATTTGAAGGGGTGGAGGAAGACTCCACTGAGCAGTTTCTATTCACCATGGCAGTTTCTATCATCAGCTGTGAGAGTTCATTCACCAAGTTCAAATGAACACTTTCATGTTTCTGTCTTCTTCCCCTTGTTGCCTCCTTCTCTTGACTGTGCTCTTTTCCACTAGGTTTCATCCCCTCACCACCCCCCTGTCAATTCCAACCCACCACCCTCCTGCTCTGCTGCCCCTGCTGCCCCAGCCCAGGCCTCCCATCCACCCACCTGTGCATCAAACATTCTCTTTTCCTTTGAAAGTTTTCTAGATGTTAGGGACTATTTCCTAATGTAACCAAACTAAATGGAAAAGTTACCAGAGCCAAGAAGGACCAAGGCAATGGGATGGGAAGGGACACCTGCAAGAGTCTTTTTTCTTTTTTTTGATGAATAATTGGACCCTGAAGCCAATTTTGGATTGTTGCTTAATTGTCCAAGGTGCATGATGCTAATTTAAGACAGATGTCAGATGTGTGGACAGGGGTGGAATTTCAGTGTTTGCCCAGTTGTTGTTGCTAAGTGCTGTTAATTTTGTACGGTACTTGCCATCGCATATGATCCTCTGCCAGCTGATATGCTTCTGAAACTACTGCCAGCTGATAGAATTCAGAGACAACTGTAGTAAGTGTAGCTAAACCAAAAGCGAAATCTCCTGCCATTAAACAGATTCAGACTCTACAAAGGGTGTCTGAAACTGTAAGTCCTTATGGGAGCAGACAGTCTCATCTTTCTCCCCAGGAGCTGATGGGTTCAAACCACCAACCTTGCAGCTAGCAGCCCGATGCCTAACACACAAGGCCACCAGGGATCCTTAAGAAGTACAACAGCTCTCGGTCAATACTATTTTTGTTGCTAGCTGTCCTCAAGTCAGCCCCTAGTGTATAATGGGATTGGACTATTGTGAAGCATAGCGTTTTCACAGACTAATTCTTTAAACAAAATCTCCAAGTCTTCCTAATGTTCCTTAGTCTGGAAGTACCATTGAGACGTGTTCAGCATCACAGTAGCACGTAAGCCTCCACTGACAGGTGGGTAGTGGCTGCTCAAACAGCTAACATGCTCAGATGTTAGCAAAAAAGGTTGGCTTCTAGAGTTGCTTTGAAGAAATCTTGGCAATCTACTTCAGAAAAATCAGCCATTGAAAACCTTATGGAGCACAGTTCTACCCTGAAGCACGTGGGGTTGCTAGGAGTCAGAATTGATTCAAAGGCAACTGGTATTAGTAACATTATTCCTGTATTAGACTTGAGACTATCAAAGCTCAGGAAAACAAATTACAGCAGTCCCAAATGTAGAAAATGACTCATTAGAAGAGGCACATCAGCTTCTGAAACTCAAGCACATCACCCAGAGGTCACAGGCTGCAATGCCTCCTGGTCATGTTCAGATAACACTATTAGGTTTGCTACTTACAAAGGCATTAGTAAACAGAGGTGATCGGAATGCAAAAGTTGGAAACAAAGGGATCAGTAGGAAAATATAGCCTTGGTGATAGAAATGACAATGGAGATTACATGATAGAAAAATTTTGCAAGAATAATAACTTATTCATTGCAAATAGTTTTTTTTGTTTTTTTTTTTTTGTCAGCAACATAAATAGCAGTTAACACATGGACCTCACTAGATGGAATACACAGGTATCAAACTGATTACATCTATGTATAGGAGCTCTGGTACCATAGTGGTTACGAATCAGGCTACTAACCTCAGGGTTGGCAGTTTGAAACTGCCAGCTGTTCC
>NW_006408589.1:2841607-2845228 GCF_000296735.1 Chrysochloris asiatica
TGATTCATTGAATACTAAGGACCAAAGACCAGATAAGTTGTGATAACATCAAGAACATCATACTTAAAAAAAATAAAAGGCTATTAAAGAGACAGGAAAGGAAAAAAAAATTAAGGTGGATGTCAGAAGAAACTCAGAAACATGTTCTTGAACATAGAAGCCTAAAGCTGATGGAAAGAAATTATTAAGTAAAGAGCTGAACATAATATTTCAAAGGATGACTTGAGAAGACAAAGTTAAGTATAATAATGAAATGTATACAGACCTGGAGTTAGAAAAGCAAAAGGGAATAATAACAAGTTCAGCATTTTTCAAGCTGAAAGAACTGAAGAAAAAGCAAGCCTCAACTTGTAGTATTGAAGAATCCTATGGTCAAAATATCAAATGGTGAAGAAAACATCAAAAGATGAAAGAAGTACACAGTTACTATACAGAAAAGAATTGATCAATGTTCAAACATTTCAAGAGTTAGCATATGACCACTGTATAGTGAAGGAAGAAGTCCAAGCTGCACTGAAAGAATCAGTGAAAAACAACACTCCAGGAATAGACAGGATACCAACTGAAATGTTTTAACCAACAGATGCAATACTGGAGGCACTCAGTCTATGCCAAGAAATTTATAAGACAACTACCTGTCAAATCAATTGTGTCCAATTCCAAAGGTGACCCAACAGAATTAGGAAATTATTGAGCAGCATCATTAATATCACATAAATTTTCCTGAAGATAATTAAAAATTGTTGCAGAGACAGGCACAGACATCTTGAGCTTTTGTTAGCAGCTTCAGAGACAAAAAAAAATTTAACTGGCCATTGTAGAAACTTACCTGTGGCTCAAAGAGGTTAAGAGGAGTGTTCGGCCCCAATCCCACTACACTACCAGGGAAGCTCCTGTTTTCTGAACTGTCGAAATTACATCAAAGTGTGTGGGGAGCTAGCAGCACTAACCCTGGCACCTGAAATCAGGTGTGACCTATTCTACATCCACAGGGAACTCTCACCCTCAGCTTCCCCCTGGGACAGAAATACCCTGATCCCCCAGCTGCTTTTGGATCTGCATGAACTAACTACTCCTGGATGGGGTGTCCGGAACAGACATCACCTAGCCCTACAGGAACTCCATCTAGGGAATACTTGTTACTATCTCATCCCTTAACCACCCACTATATAAAGTGCTTGGCAGGCAGAAGAACCCATAATTTTCTCCTCTCTGGGGCAAACACCTGCCCCTGTTTTTTAAAACTTTCATTGTTTTCATTTGTTTATTCTTTCTCCTTCATCTTTCTCTCTTCTTGCTTTCTAAACTTTATAGACTGATTTTCAATTTTTCTTCTTTTGTTGGTGTTTCTCGTTTGCAACCACTTCTTTATTTCTTCTTCTTCTCTTCTTCGTTTTAAATCCCTCTTTGTTTTCTTTTTTTCTGTTGTTTTTTTTTTTCTTGTTTGTTTATTTTTTAACTACTCTCTGATCTCTTCCCCTTTTACTCACTCCTCTCCTTTATTGTGTTTAAGTCTTTTACTTTATTTTTATTTTTATATTTTCTCTTCCACCTTTTCTCTGTTTGATCTTTGTATTATTTTTCTAGCTGTTACCTGATTTTTGTTGTTGTTGTTCTTTACTATTTTCTTTCTTTTACTGTTTTTTGTTGATTTGTGTTAGTTCCCCTTCTTTCTTGTGTGTGTGCTTTCTCTTCTTGCCTCACCCAACAGGATGCAGCAACCACATCCATACTGCACAGCCACAACCACACCATCTATGGCCTCACCCATTGGGCAAGAGCTAATGCCAGCTGCTACACACCGTATTAGTGACAACAACCAACATCAGCTAAATCCATCCTGAACTAAACAGCATGTACAGAGAATGGTGCACAAACTCATCTACTGAGTACATCAAAAGGAGACAGTTGGTGAGTGCCTAAGAATACAACAATATATAATCATCAACTTAATACAATAACCACAATGTCTGAAAAGCAACAGACAATTTCAGTTCCAATGAAGAAACAAGACATAGTTGCTCAACTAAGTGACCAAGAGACAGAGCTAGAAAACATTTTTAAGAAAAAGGGGCATTGGAACTACCTAAAAAAATAATTCAAGAGAATATTTAAGTACCTCCAAATGATTGATAGCTAGAAAGGTCAAGAAAACAAGGAAGAATCTCAGGAAAGCATTACAAAAAATTTTTTAAATAGTGTATATGAGGCTATCTGCTCCCATAAAGATTTACAGCCTCAGAAACACTGTTCAGGATCACTATGGGTCAGAACCAACTTGACAGCACTTAACAACAACAATATATATATATAATTGGAGAAATACAAAACCTAGAAATAGAAATCCAGAATATTAATGCTAAGATTTCAGAAGTGTGGAATACATTGAAAGGGCAAAGGTGTAGATTTGAAACAACGGAAACCTGAATTAGCTCAAAGATAAATCTCTCAATACTAGTAAGGTAAAAGAACAATCAGAAAAAAGAAAAAAAAAAAATCAGAAGAAAGCTTAAGATTCAAGTGGTACAACATGAAGAGGAATAACTTACAGATGATCAGGATTTCATAGCAGGAAGAGTTAAAGAAAACGCAGAAAAGATAGTTGAAGAGCTGTTGGAAAACAATTTCCCTAACACTATGAAAGACAAATCAATACATATTCAAGAAACTGAATGAACCCTAAACAGGATAGACCCCAAAAGAAATTCACCAAGATATATCATAATAAAACTCTCTAAAATCAAAGACAAGGAAAAATACTGAAAGCAGCTCTAGAAAAACAAAAAAGTTACCTACAAATAAGAACCAATAATATTAAGCTCTGACTTCTCAGCAGAAACTACATAAGCAAGAAGGCAATGAGGAGACATACATAAAACTCTGAAGTAAAAATAATTGCCAACCAAGAATCATATACCCAGAAAAACTGACCTCAAGTATTATGGCAAATTTTAAAGATTTCAAGGTAAGCAGAAATGGAAGAAATTTGTAAGAGCTAGACCAACTTTACTTAAAAATCCTTTTAACTGAGAACCAACAACAGCAGACAACAATCAGATATTAACACACATGGCAGGCAACACAACCCAGAATTAAGTGCAGATATTGAAGCCTTCATGGGGTTGTAGGATAAAGCACTGGACAGCAAAGTCAGTTTGAGTGGTTCAAACTCACTAGCTACTCCTTGGAAACCCTACACTGGGTCACCATGAGTCGGAAACAACTCAACAGCACTTAACAACAACAAAAGTAATATAAGCCCACAAGATTAAAAATAGCAAATCTGAAATATATATTTATAATCAAGACAAGGACAGGCAAAAAGAGGGAAAAGTATAGTTACAGAATTCCAAATGGCAAACAAATCAAGTAGATCTCCAGATGAAACAAACTGTTTTAAACTGGGGAAGAACTTAATAAATTACACAGAGTAACCTCAAAGAATATTATTACACCTTCAGAACAAATCAAGACAAAGGAAAACCATGAACTTTTTGTAAATATTAAAACAACAGTGAAGAAATTGACAAGAAAACACACAAATAAAATGAACTCAACACAGGAAAATATGTACAACAAAGAAGACAGCAGTACCATAAATAAATAAATAAATAATGTATG
>NW_006408589.1:2846699-2848032 GCF_000296735.1 Chrysochloris asiatica
ACAGATGACATAACTTTTCTTGCTGAAAGTGAACAGGAGTTGAAACACTTGCTGGTGAAGATCAAAGAATACAACCTGCAGTATAGACCACAACTCATTGTTAAACAACAAAATCCTCATGACTTGACCAATAACACAATGATAAACAGAGGAAAGCTTGGGGTTGCCAAGGATTTTATTTTACTTGGACCCACAATCAATGCTCATGGAAGCAGCAGTTAAAGAAAACAAATGATGCACTGCAGTAGGAAATTCTGCTGCACAAGACCTCTGTAACGTGTTGAAGAGCAAAGATGTCAGTTTGAGGACTAAGGGGCACCGAACCCAAGCCATGGTATTTTCAATTGCCTCATAAAGCTGGACAATAAATAAGAAAGACCATAGAAGAATCAGTGTATTTGAATTATGGTGTTGGTGAAGAATATTGAAAGTACCGTGTTGTTGTTATTCTTAAGTGCTGTTGAAACGTTTCAAACTTATAGGGACCCTGTATAGGGTTTCTGAAGAGCAGTTGAGTGTGAATCCCACCTTGAACACTCACCAGGCAAATTATCCAGGGAAACTGCTCCATCCCTCGGAGCTCTTGTAACCATATGGACTCTGGGGATAACATCCTCCTCTGATTGTTGTAAGGATTCAATTTGATGGTGTTCTTGTTGTCCCAGATACACAATTGGTGTTTAATAAATGGTGACCACTATTATTACTAAACACACACAAATAAACATGCTCTTCAGGCTAATTCAGCCTTATGATGTCACATTTCAGAGATCTCCATCTATTACACACAAATGAAAATGGGGAGATTCTTGTTTGCAGATGCCCATGGGTTAAGAAGTGCAGTCAAAATGTGCCCAGAATGAAGCACAGGGCTCAACAAGCATTTGAGGCTTGGTTTAGCCAACTAATCTGAAAACTTAGAATTTTGTATGTTACTTAATCCTCACGATAACCAGTGAAGCAGGGACCACTCACTTGTTCATTTGACAAATAAAGGACTGAGACTTAGAGCAGTAACCCAGTCACCAATGGCATAGTTATTCAGGAATCCATCTACTATTTCTACTGATAAATATTTAGTGAGCACTTACTATATAGATCCCTGGTGGTGCCATGGGTTAAGCATTGGGCTACTAACTGAAAGGTTTGGAGTTCAAACCCACCAACTGCTCTACAAGTGAAAGATAAGGCAGCCTGCTTTCACTAAAATGTACAGCTTTGGAAACCTTCTGAAGCCGTTTTACTTTGTCCTATTGGGTCTCATAATTGTGCTATGAGGAATCTGTACCTGGACCAAGAGGCAGTTGTTCAAATAAAGCATGGGAACACTGAA
>NW_006408589.1:2848651-2853328 GCF_000296735.1 Chrysochloris asiatica
TAGAGGTCAAGATGGTCAAACATTGTCTCTCATACTTTGGACATATTTTCAGGAGGGACCAATCACTGGAAAAGGATATCATGTTTGATCAGAGAAAAGGAGGAAATCCCCCAACGAGATGGATTGTCAAAGTGGCAGCATCAATGGGTTCAATTGTGAAAACAATTGTGAGGTTGACCCAGGACCGGGCAGGGTTTAGTTCTGTGGTGCATAGGGTCACTATGAGTTGGTACCAAGTCAATGTCACCTAACAACAACAATCGTGTCTCTGTACATCAAAATCAAATGACATATTGCTTTGGGAAAATCTGCTGCAAAAGTCTTCTTCAAAATTGGAAAAAGAAAAGACATCACTCTGATCACTAAGGAACACCTGACCAAGCCATAGTCTTTTCAATGGTTTCATTTGCACCTGAAAGCCAAACAAAGAAAAAGAAGACAACAAAAGAATTAATGCACTTGAATTATGGTGTTGGTGAAGAACATTCAATAAATATACTATGGGCTGCCAAAAGAATGAGCCAGACTGTCTTAAAGGAAATCTGAGGGGTCCCTTCAAAAAAACTTGTGGGGTGGGTGGGGGAAAGCTTGTGGTAAACTTGCATGAATTTCATGTTTTAATAAATTGTTTGAAGCCCCTTTGTGCAACCAGAATCCTCCTTACTAGCAAAGATGATGAGACTTTGTCTTGTTCACCTTGGACATGTCATAGAAAACAGCATCAGGTTTGGTAAAGTGGAGGATCAGGGAAGATGAGGGCCCTCCTCAGTGAGATGGACTGACTTAATAGTTACAACATGGGCTCAAATATGTCAAAGATTATGAAGGTGGTGCAGGGTTGGACAATGTTCATTCTTTTGACATAAAAGCGCCACACACACATGTACACAATCATCATAAGTTGGACCTGAATAGATAACAATTAGTAATAATAAGGAGTCCTGGTGGTGCTGTGAGTTAGGCATTGGTCTGCTAGTCACCACTTTGGCGGTTCAAACCCACTAGTCACTCTGTGAGAGAATGATGAAGCTTTTTAAGCTGTCTGCTTCTGTAAAGATCTACAGACTTAAAAACCCTATGTAAGGTCAGAACTGACTTGATGGCAGTGGATCAGTTGGTAACAGCAATAATAAGGTTCTACTCACTTTAGGGAAAGTCTGGAAACTGCAGAAGGAAACTCTAGGGGCAGAGGAGTGAAAGAGTGCTACTTTCCAAGCAGGGAGGGTGAACTTGGTTTCTCTCAAAAACAAAACAAAAAACAACAAACAAACAAAGGAAATAACCTAACTATCCTCGTTGTTGTAACATGCCTTTTAAGCCAATTTTGAGTCGTTGTAGCCCCATGTGCCAAAATCAAACTGTCCCATAGGGTTTTCTAGGCTTTAATCTTTACAGGAACAGATCACCACGTCGTTCTCTGAAAGAACACTGGGTGGGTTTGAACCACCAACTTTTCAGTTCACAACTGAGCACTTAATTATTTCACCATCAGGGAGGGAATGGCTTGCAAAGAACAGAGGGTGGGGGTGGAGTGTGGCCTAAGGCTAGAGAAGCCAGTAAGAGCCTGCATAGCAAGCCTCTAGACCATTTAAGGACTGCATCGTAAACTACTGATTTTTAAGTAAGAGTCCTATGAATACCCTGGCACAGTTTTTGAAAGATTTGTTAGACAAACGACTTGTGGAAAGCTTCTTTGGTGGCAAAGGGAAGGTGCAAGAATGCTGTGGGAGATCAGGAAACGTGTTCTGGGGTGATCAGATGGAACTGGGGAGGAGACCCTCCACTGTCACTTTGCAAGGATTTGGTTCATTTCTTCCACTTCTCAGCAGACAGTGGGTACCATACTTTCTGATAGCATCCAAATATCAAGACAAATTATCTTAATAGAGTCCTGGTGTGGCTCTTTAAGATAAACATTGCTTTCAACCAAAAGGTCCATGGTTCAAATCCACTGGCTGCTCCTCAGAAACCCTATACAGGGTCACTATGAGTCGGAATAAAATCAATGGCACTTAACAACAACAATGAGTGATCACGGTGGCAGTTTTGTTTGAATGCTGGGAAGTAACTATATGAGAGTGACAATGAATGAATTATGAAACCCAAGTTTCTACAAGGCAAACATGTGAGAACTAAGGGAAGGGAGTTGTTATACTGGAGTTATGAGAGGAGGCAATGTCTGTGCCCTTAATGTAAGCTAAGCCTCAGAAACATCTAATCAGTAGCATCTTTTTTTCTAATCAAAGTGTCCCTTTATCATTGTCCTGCTATAGGATGACAGTCCTCCATTCAAATAATTTTATATGAAACATCCTTTAATACAGGGTGGGCCACCTCAACAGAATAGAGGACAAAGGTATTTGATTCATGGCTTTGAGATTTCTAAAGCCACTGTCCAATTCCTACCAAAAAAAGTAATTGTTGTTGTTGTTAAGTGTCTTCGAACCAGTTCCGACCCTTAGTGACCCTGTATAGGGTTTCCAAGGAGTGGCTGGTGAGCTTGAACTGCCAACCTTGTAGTTCAAACCGATTTTGCAGTTCAATGCATTAACCCACAGCACCACACCAGGACTCAAAAAAATAAAAGAAAATGAAAGAATGGTCATAAGCAATTTTCTCTGAAGTTGCTATACTCAGTGGAGACCCAAGGAGAGAACTGGAAAATCAAAGGAAGACAGAGGGCCAAGCAAGGGTAAAGGTTCTGAGAGCTGTGACAAGATGGATGGATGGATGAAGCCAGTAGTTACTTGAAGAAGCTAGCCAACCTCACAGACCATGCGCCTCCACTTCCATAAACCTTCTCCTGGGAGTTTTAGTCCAGACTCACAGGTAGTCCAGCTACCATAGGAGTGGGTGCTGCTCATTGACAATGCCAAGACCTGGGGTTCCTTGTTGTTGGTGAGGAGCCCAGACTGCTGGCAGCCCACACAATGTTCATCAACATGTGGGCAACCCCTGGCATTGCTGGACCCAAGCTGACATATCTGGGTTGGCCACTGTCCTTTTAGCCTCCTGAGCACCCCTCTCCCAGCATATGTGGTGGGCCATGGAAGACTAGAGGGAAGCTGTGGTGGAAATCAGAGCACATGCTGCCACAAGCTGATTGGGATTGAGATATTTTATTTGTTTTCATAATGAAGTCCAACAGTATATATTGATTGGAGACATGTTTTTCCCAGTTCACAAAATATGTTAGAGATTATCTTGATGACTATCTTGATTTGATTTTTTTTTTTAACTTCTGCAAAAGAATCGATACCATATAAATAATGTATTTTTATCTACTCCTGAAAGATAAGCCAATGAAACCTCAATGACTCTCAATTGTCTCTTCCCATTGTGCATGGGGTCACCATGAAAAAGAGGACAACTTGACAATTAGCAACAACTCAACAATGTAGTTAACAACAATAATTGGTGAATCCTTGGGTTGTTTCCATTCCTCAGCACTGTAACATAGTAAACAACCTCGTTTTGTGTATATGTGCATATCTTTGTATTTTTGTAGTGTAGAATTCCTGGACATGAGTTTGAAGCTTCCACCATTTTATCGGTGGCATTATCACAGTGTAATATGCATTATGTTGCTACTATCGTGAGCTGTTGAGATGATTCCTACTCCTAGCAACCCTATAGGACAGAGTAGAATGGCCTCATGGGGTTTCTTGGGCTGCAATCTTTAGGAGAGAAGATGGCCAGGCCGTTTTTCCCACAGAGCCACTGCTGGATTTGAACTTTGAACTGCCGATCTTTTAGTTAGCACTGAAGGCTTTGGCATTGTGCCAATATGGCTCCTCCACTGAATTATACATGTAGAAATTGTTGAAATGACATATATTTTGTTGTTTATATTTTCACCACACACACAAAACTTGGCAGTATTGTTTTCCTCATATTGCAAACGATTTCATCAGATGTAGAAGGGAAAGAAACTTGGCCAAAATCACCTGATTAGTCATAAGTAGAGACAGGATTTGAACCCAGGTCTGTTTGGCTCCAAGCCTGATCAGTAGATGGAAAATGGCTATGTTGCTGTGGCAGTGAGGAGGCTCTGACAAGTTTGGAGGAACCAGGCATTCCTGGGCTGGGCTGGGCTGGGCTGGGCTGGGCTGGGCTGGGCTGGGCTGCGCTAGGTGAGACTTTGCCCCAAAGACTCAGCTCAGTCTCAGCCCCACTCCCTAAACCAGGCATGGGGGACCTTTTTTCTGCCCACATTTATAACATTATTCACAGGTCATACAAAATCATCAGCTTAAAAATGAGATTACAATATATGGTCAAACATTTATTTAACTCACCCCTAATGTGGAATCATTGTGTGGTGCTATGGGTTAATGTGCCAGACTGCAAAGCTGTTTCAACTACAAGGTTGGCAGTTCAAGCTCATCAGCTGCTCCTTGGAAACCCTATACAGGGTCGCTGTGGGTTGGAGTCAACTCAGCAGCACTTAACAACAACAACAATGTGATATCAGAAGCCTGGTGTGGTACTGTGGGTTAATGTGCTGGAATTCAAAGTCAGTTTGAACCACAAGATTGGTGGTTTAAGTTCATCAGCTGCTCCTTGGAAACCCTATACAGGGTCACTACTAGTCGGGCACTTAACAACAACAGCAATGTGATGGCTGGACTTCTGATGTGGTACTCTAGAATCAGCACTGGACTGCGAACCACAAGG
>NW_006408589.1:2853428-2859484 GCF_000296735.1 Chrysochloris asiatica
TTGGCAGGGCCACATCAAATGATTTCATAGCCTTTCCATGGCCTGAAGGCTAGATATTCCCCACTGTTTCCCTAAACCCACAACAGGATCTCAAACCCACTCTGCCTGGATCAGTCATGTCTGACAAAGTAAAACCAGAATGACTCAAATTTGTAAAATGTGGATGAACTGAAACACTAAGTGGAATGAGTCAAAGACTTGCTAGAAACCATTTCCCTCTTATGCATGTTGTATAGCAACCAAATCCCATGATGACAGTGTCAGAGACACTCATGCCCTGCTCAAAGATGGCTACCCCTTCACTCTGCTTTGAATATGTGTCACTCTCTACAGTTTTGACAATAATATCTCTAATCAGGCTCTGGAAAGGGCTCACTATGCCTCTTCTAAGTCTCCCATTCCACACTGTCTTTGTTTACATTCGAATTAGTGCTCTAGATCACCCAAATTTTACAAATTCGAGTCTGGTACATTTTTTACTTCATTGGCTATGACTAAACTGGCCCAAACCTATTCAAAGTTCAGGCCTTCCTGAGGACAGTGGAGGCAGAAAGTGCCAGGCCCATGCATCCATGCATCGGTGTGGAGTTATTGACACTAAGTCACGGTTACTACATAAAACAAATGTGCTGCCTAGGCCAAGCTGACAGGCATATGGCTGAGACTAGCTTTCTCCTTCAAGCCCCATTACAGATCTATCAGGAACACCGCTGCCTATGGGCAGGCCAGTCAGCTGCAGTTCTCAGCACATTCCAGCATCAGGCCAGCCACCCAAACCCCATTAGCAAGGTCTAATTAATTTCTTGCTTACATTTTCTTGGAGGGCCCCAGCTAGCAAGAAAGATCCAAGACAGCTCTTGGAGCACTACTCAATTTCTCCTTCTGAAGTTGGGAAGAGGATTTTCTCTGGATATATGACTTAAGGGCAGTCATATATTTAAAGTGGCAGGGCCAGGGATCAAGTGGAGTTCAGCACTAATTATGAGCACACTCTGAGTAATTAATTTATCTCCATTTGACTCAGCAGGCCAGGCATGTAGTCCACTCCCTCCGCTGTCCTCCTTATTCATTGTAACCCACCCTGCCTTCCATCACACTGACTTATTTATTCTCCTGCCTGGTAAATGTCTACTTGCTGCCTTTCTTTATAAGAATAACTTCTGGAGGTTTTCACCTTCTGGAGGCCAGGGACCACATGCACTCGTCTCCACGCATGGTCAAATACAAAGTCAGTGTTTGTTGTTGTTGTTGTCAGGTGCCATGGAGTCAGAACTGACTCATAGCAACCCCATGCACAGCAGAATGAAACAATGTCCAATCCTGGGCTAACCTCACTACCTCCACCACACTTGACGCCATCAATGATGTCACCTGGCTGATCCATCTAGTTGGGGGTCTTCCTCTTTTTCTCTGACCCTCCACCTTACCCAGCATGACATCCTTCTCCAGCGACCATTCTCTCCGAACAATGTGTCCAAAGTAGGAGAGAAGAAGCTTAGCCATCTTGACCTCCAAGGAGCACTCTGGCTGCACTTCTTCCAAAACAGATCTATTGGTTCTTTTGGCAGTCCATGTTTAATGAATGGAGGCCGGGTTCATTCATCTGTAATCATTCCACAGCTATGTAGGCAGTGATCCACTGGGAAGAACTCACAGAGGTAGAGTTCTCATCTTCCATGTGGAAAACCTGGGTTCAATGCCTGGTCAGTGTACTTTATGCACAAGCACCATCCATTTGTCAGTGGAGACTTGCATTGATGCTGAATAGGTTTTAGAGGAACTTCTAGACTAAGATGAACCAGGAAGAAAGGCCTGGTGATCTACTTCCCACGATTAGCCAATGAACACCTTAGGAATCACAATCCTATTCTGACACACATCTGGTCACTATGAGCAAAGGGCTGACTCACAATAGCTAACAGCAATAACTGGCATGTCATGCTCTGCTTTTGAATCTGGGTTTGTCTAATTTGGTGGCTATAATGCAGGGGATTGCTTTTATATGGCTTGTCTTGCCATGATCTTGTAAATTCTACCAAATAATTGAATGGGATTATGAAAATGAGGTATGATGGCCCACCAATGGGATTAGGTAACTTGCCAATAGTGCAAATAAAGTGCATGACATACTTATGGGAGTTGGAGCAGGTGAATAAATATGAAGTCCTAAAGAAAGGATTAGTCAGTTTTGTCATCTTACTAGGTTTAAAAGGAACCATTCCAGAGATGGGAAAGGCAGATCTCACCACCAATAAGAAAGAAAAGATGGAAGTGGATTTTGCCCCTTTGTAACTGGGATCCCTGCACTGAGGACCTCTTTGATCAAGGAGATAGAGAAAGTGAGCTGTAAGCTGGAGATTGCAAGTAATGGCACAAAAGAAAGAGTCACAGAGAAATGGTGGCAACAGAGACAGCAGAACAAGGAGATTTCAGGAGATAGTGTGGTGGGCTTCCTGGACCATGGAGAGAGAAAGTGTAACACCTTCAGGTAGAAAGCTTATTGGCAGAATGGGGTGCCTCCAGCCATTTAACAGCAGAATTGAAAGGGTTCTGTAACACTTTCCTGTGCAGGGCAGTGACTGGGCTGGCCCAGGAGGTCAGAGGGTTGAGGGGCCAAAGACCCAAGAAACCGAGGGCTAGGGAAAGGCTTGCCTATGAATATGATCAACAAATTGTCCTGACAGAATTGTATCCTGAGTAATGCCTGATCCTGAACCTTTTACTTCCCTAATAAGCCCCAAGCATTTGCTTGTGCTGGGAAAGATTCAAGAGCTAGAATTCAGAGATTTGGGTTCTAGCTTGGTCAAACTCCCCTTTTGAGGCATCAGCTTTCTCTAGTGAAATGAGGGATCTTGAAAGACATCCAATTCCCTGCAACAAGCCTGAAGGAAGAGTTGATGACTTTAATCTGAGAGTGAAGCCCTTCAAGGAAATGTTGTGTTGCTCACTAAGCACCAGATGTTAGACAAAAAACATTTCATCTCAGGGAAATTAACTGTTTGTCTGTGTGCTCCCAGAAGGAAGAGCAGATGTGGATTAAAATTCCCGGATAAGCCTATAGCCACAGGCAGACTAATGACAGAAGCTGAGGCCAACGCAGGAGTCCCAGGCGACATACACAGTTAAGTCCTCGACTACTAACTATAAAGTTAGCAGTTTAAACTCAATTAGGAGATTGTCATAATAAAAGTGATCTCTTCCAAAAGGTCACAGCCTTGAAAACTTGATAAAGTACAGTTCTGATTAGCACGTATTAGGTCACCAAGAGTTGGAATGAACTTGAACACAATAGGTTTAGTTTCTTTTGGTTTGAAGTGAAGATAAGGCTGAGTCAGGATTTGGACAAACCTGGACTTGAATCCTTCTTCTGTTACTTACCATGTTTTTATTCAAATAATGTAAGTCCTAGAGGTGGGGTTTGATGGCAGATAGGGTAGAGGTACAGTGAAATCAGTCATTCAGCAATACCACAGAATACCAGGTGAACAGGGTTCAGGGCAGAGCTCCAAAACTCTGAACCACATATCTAGGAATATTTTAAAAGTTTGAAGGCCTCTAGCTAGTGGAACTTGTAGCGAGAGTAGAAAATTGCATATTATTTCATCTTCCATAACTTGGGCATCCAGAGCTGACAACTTGGGTGAGACAAAATGGCAAGATCAAGCAGGGGAACAGACCCACCATGGAACAACGCCATAGGAACCTCAGAGCAAAGGTAGACAATACACTTTGCCAGTTTTACTTCTGATTTTTCCCCCCTCTTTTTGGTTTCTGTTCATTGGCCCACCACTGTTTGTGCACCTCCATTCTGGTGACTAGAAGGGGAGCCTGAGCTAGTGGACGCCCCCCATGCCCACCACTGGTGGATTCTTCTGCCACGCATGTGCACAGATAGTCTCAGCCCAAGAGCAGGTCCTGAATTGTTTTTTAATAGCAGAAAGGGGTGTGGAAACAGAGAGTTTAAAAACAAAACAGGCTGAAAATTAAATTAAATCCTGAGGTACACCATAACAATCAACAGTGGCATCGTGAAATTTATCAGGCAGCTTTGAAGGCAAGAAGTTGACAGAGGACATTAAAGTCATACTTATATTGCTGTTGTTGTTGTTATGTGCTGTGGAGTCAGTGCTGATTCATAGCAACCCTGTATAGGATTTCTGAGGCTGTAAATGTTTTTGAGAACAGAAAATCTCATCTTTCTCCCATGGAACAGCTGGTAGTTTCATACTGCTGACCATGAGATTAGCAGCCCGATTCATAACCACTACTCTACCAAAGCTCCTTATATTAATATTAGGCTACAAAAAAAAAAAAACAAAACTAGATTGTATATAAGTTTATAGGCTACAGATTTTTTTCTTTCTTTCTTTCTTTCTTCTCTCCCTTATCTGTAACTATGGACTATAGTATACAATCTAGTTTTTTTGTTGTTGTTATTTTATTTTGTTTTTTGGTGTATTTTTTTTCTTATTTATTTATTTACTTTTGCTGTTGCTGTTTTGCTGTTTTATGCTTCCTCTTTTACCTTTGGCAGACTCTTTATCTCTACATATTACACAAGAAGAGACAGCAACTGCTGCCATATAGTCAAACTACAATCACACGCTATTAAACACCAAAATCCAGGAAAGAACCAATACCAACTACCATACACCAGGGAAGCAGACAACACCTGTGAAAATTGCTCTGAGTTAAGCAATAAGAAGAGCAAAAAGGGAAGGCCACATCTTGATCATATCTACTTGTAGCAATCAGAAAGCATAAAAAATACCAAAACACATACTCAATTCAGTATTAAAGCCACAGATAAACAATAAACATCTCCAAGAAGCAAAAACAGATGACCATATCAGCACATGTCCAGAAATAAGATAAAAGGTCTGAGACAATAACCTAGAGGTAGACCTGGACTCCGTGCTGGAAGGAGGGCAGGCCTTGGAAATGCCAGAGATGGAATTCAGAAAAATGATTATAAAATATATCAAAACACTTTGCAATGGAGTTGAGAAAAATAAGGAAGAAGTCAGGAAAGCACTGTAGGAACAATCAAATATGATAGATACAGCATTGGAAACAATACAAAACCTACAGAAAGCTCCTAGAAACAAACGAGAACGAAAACACAACATACCAAAATCTTTGGGACATGGCAAAAGCAGTGCTGAAAGGACAATTTATTGCAATAAACACACACATCCAAAAAGAAGAAAGGACCAAAATTAACACAGTAACACATCATCTACAGAAGACCAACAGAGGTAACCTACAGCCAACAAAAGAAAAAATATAGTAAAGATTAGAGAAGAAATAAATGAGATAGAAAACAGAAAAACTATAGAAAGAATCAACAGGACAAGAAGCTGGTACTTTGAAAGGATTAACAAAATTGACAGACCATTGGTAAACCTAACAAAAGAAAAGAGGAAGCAGACACAAATAATATGCATTAGAAACCACATGGGTTATGTCACAATGGAATCAAAGGAAATCAAAAGGATAATAACAGAATACTATGAGGAGCTGTACCCCAATAAGTTGGAAAACGTAGAAGAGATAAATACATTTTTAGATAAACACGACCTACATAAACTTACACACATTGAAGTACAAAACCTGAACAGACCCATAACAAAAGAAGATATTGATCAGATCATCAAAAAACTCCCAACCAAAAGAAGTCCAGGCCCAGACGGCTTCACTGGTGAGTTCTACCAAACATTCAGGGAAGAGCTGTAACCAATTCTACTCAAATTATTCCAAAATAATTTGGAATGGAAATTCCAAAATAATTTGGAGGATGGAAAACTTCCTAATACATTTTATGAAGCAAGCATAATCCTCATACCAAAACCAGGGAAGGATGTCACTAAAAAAATTATAGACAAGGTGTGAGACAGGGTTGTATTCTTTCACCATACTTATTCAACCTGTATGCTGAGCAAATAATACGAGAAGCTGGGCTCTATGAAGAAAAACGTGGCATCAGGATTGGAGGAAGACTCATTAACAACCTGCGATATGCAGATGATACAACCTTGCTTGCTGAAAGTGAAGAG
>NW_006408589.1:2875051-2878699 GCF_000296735.1 Chrysochloris asiatica
AAACTATCACATAATTCAAATAAAACATTTAAAAATAGTAATAATAATGTAAATTTTCCATGTTTGTTTGCCAACTGCTTCCTCATCCCAACCCCAGGTATTTTTGTAAGCATACTGTGCAGTTTTTTTTTTTTTGTTGTTGTTGTTGTTTTTCATTTTGTTTTGTTTTTACAACATTAAAAGAAGAATACCACAGAACCTATGAAACTATCTCACAGTGGGAGGACATAGCAAACAAACATAGTAGGCAGATACAGAGTATTTGTGTAAAAATGTGGTACTGGTCTTGTGACCCCTGCTGGGAGCTATCAACGTCTCTGAGCACTTCATACCTCCCACAACTTTTATTAGAATTTAAGGATCCAATGTTGAGACATTCTCAGAACACAATAATTGGTGTTTGCATTCTGGAACCCAGTAGTCCGAGTTCAAATCCTTGTCTTAACACACTCTAGTTAAAGAAACTGGGACAAATCAATCATCTTCAATTTCTCATAGAGAACATAAAGAGTAACTACTTTTGTGGTGTAATCTTTGGTTTGCTGTTGCTATTGTTAATTTGGTAATTTCCTGGCACACAGGAAGTGCTGAATGTACTTTTTAGGAGGTTTTCTTGCATAATTTACCTCTGTACTCCTATGATAATTTGGAGTCTGACAGAACTGATTAGCTGTCTTTTTTGTTTGTTGTTAGGTGCCATCAAGCCAGTACTGACTCATAGCGACCCTTTGCACAACAGAATGAAGCACTGCTGTGTCCTGTGCCAACCTTACAATTACTGTTACGTTTGAGTCCATTGATGCTGCCACTGTGCCAATCCTCCTCAATGGGGGTCTTCCTCTTTTTCTCTGACCCTTCACTTTACCGTACATGATATCCTTCTTCTCCAGGGACTGGTCCCTCCTGATAATATACCTGAAATATGAGCGACAAAGTCTGGTCATCCTAGCTTCCAAGGAACAGTCTGACTTTACTTCTTCCAACACCATAACTCATATGCATTAATACTTCTAAGGGCTTCCTTATTCACTGCCTAACTTTCACATGCATATGAAGTTATTGAAAATAACTTGGTTTGGGTCAATAGCACCTTAGTTCTGAAACTGCTCTTTGTTGTTATGTGCTGTAAAGTCAGTTCTGACTTGTAGCAACCCTGTACAGGGTTTCCGAGGCTGTAAATCTTTACGGGAGCAGAGAGTCTTATCTTTCCCCCATGGAACAACTGGTAGTTTTGAACTGCTGAATTTGAAGTTCGGTAGTTTTGAACTGCTGATCTTGAGGTTCATAACTCAATTCATAACCACTACTCTACCAGTGCTCTTTGTTGTTGTGAAGTGTCATCGAGTCAGTTCCAACCCATAGCAACCCTGTATAGTGTTTACAAGAAGAAGCTGGTGAACTTGAACCACCGACCTTGCAGTTCAAATGGCTTTGCAGTCTGGCACATTAACCCACAATGCCACACCAGGACTCCAAAAAAATATGGAACACTTCACAAATTTGTGCATCATCCTTGCACAGAATGCTCTTTAGGCACACTTTAAAGGGTGGTGTCTCAGAGTTAGGAAGGATTAATCTAATTCTCAAGGGACTGGGAGAAACAGTGTCTTGAGTGAGGCATGGACACCCTACATGGAAATGGGATCCATGACAAGAACCTTCCTCCTCAAGGTTCCATAGGAATGTGGAGTTGTGTTGATGTGATATGTCACAGAACTGGTGGACTTACGTTGCATGACTCTGCATTTAGATGTTGCTGAAGACTCCTGGAATCTGTCCTGGAGACTACCGTGCAGTGATCAGAGCCAAAGAACACCTTCCCTAGTCCATAAATGGTACCTCAAGCCTTCCTGTGATGACAGTGAAGACATCTGTTGCTTTGCCAAATGTTTAGAAGCATTCACTAGTTTGTGAAATTTTAGGATCTGTTTTAGGATCATTGGGTAATAGAAAGCTAGCAGAAGGAAGTGCTGGTTTAAAGTTTTCTTTCTCCATTCTGATTTGAGTTTGGTCATTGGGATAATACAGGACAATCTCCCCATCAGCAAGACAGTCCTTAGGTAAAGACCTTGCTATAGGTCCACAACAAAGGAGTGGTGGTGGTTATGCGTCGCAGAGTCAGTTCTGACTCATAGCGACCCTGTATAGGGTTTCCAAGGCTGTAAATCTTTACGGGAACAGAAAGCCTCATCTTTCTCCTGTGGAAGCCAAACATTTCTTTGCCTGCAGAACCCATGCAACTTGGCTTCTTCCCACTTTCTAAATGCATCTGACTTCTCTGTGGTGGAGCTAAGCTCCTAGGGAAATCTATGTTTACTGATACTCTATGTGGTGTCCAAGTCTACAAGGAACACCAAAATCTGTCCTTTTCTTTGAAAAATTAGAAAATCTTAATTCACTCCTTTGACTTTTCCCTCTCATTCATTGTACCCCCTCCAAGCACCTGCCCACGTGCACTCACCACTTCCATCTGCTCCTTTGCTGCTTTAAAAAAATATGTATATATATAGTGAATTGGAAAATGATTTACAGAGCACATCAGTTTTCCATTCAACCTTTTCTCAAATCCTCTTTCCTTGTCCCTCAACAAAATTTTCATCTTGTCTGCCTTCTTTGACCTTCTAATAAAGCCATTCCCATTCACTCACTCACCTCTTCATCACCACCTGCACCACACACACCTGGCTCATCAGTCTCAGCTCATGATTTCCTTTTATGTTCTTTACACAGTACTTACCATATCCAGAAATAACTTTATTTCATTATTTAATTGTGTGTTTTCTAATCTAAGCTTCATGAAGGCAGGCACTATGGTATATTTGCTCACTTCCGTACCCTTAGAACAACATTTGTTGCAAGGAATACACTTTATAAATATATGAATGACCAAAGCACTAAATAAATGGGTGAATAAGTAAATGTAAAGAGTTTCTCTAATATCTACAACATTTATGCACAAACTAAAATGAGAATTCATCATGATATAATAATTTTTGTATATGCTATCTTTAGTTTTTCTCCTGGGGAAGTCACATACCTGGGGATAACACCCAGGCATCTTACAGGGGAAAAATAAGAATATAGGTTTACAGTTTATAAAGCATTTTAATACACCTGGTATCATCAAAGACCAGATGAGACATGGCATAACATCAAGAACATCATACAAGAAGAAAACAAAAAGTCATTAAAAAGACAAGAATAAAGGAAAAGATCAAAATGGATGTCAGAAGAGACTCTGAAACTTGCTCTCCAGCATAGAGATGCTAAAGCAAATGGTAGAAATGAGATGGGACAAGAGCTGAACAGAAAATTTCAAAGGTAAGCTTGAGAAGACAAGGTCAAATATTACAATGAAATGTGCAAAGATCTGGAATCAGAAAACCAAAAGGGAAGAGAATGCTCAGCATTTCTCAAGCTGAGGGAACAGAAGAAAAAATTCAAGCCTCAACTTTCGTTATTAAAGGTGTCTCTGGGCAAATTATTGAATGATACAGAAAGTATAAAAAGTAGATGGAAGGAATACACAGAGTTATTATACCAAAAGGAAATGGTCAATGTTCAACTATTTCAAGAGGTAGCATATGATCAAGAGCCAATTATACTGAAGGAAGAAGTCCAAGGTGCATTGAAGGAATTGGCAAAGAA
>NW_006408589.1:2879504-2880745 GCF_000296735.1 Chrysochloris asiatica
GGGTGGATGTATGTATAGCAGAGAGCTCCACCAACAACAACACAGAATACCCGACCAAGCAGGCTCAGGGGTTGGTCCCAGAACTCTGAACCACATACAGACCAGAAGAGGTGTGGGATAACATCAAGAACATCATACAGAAAGAATGCAAAAGACAATTATGAGGACAAGATAGAAATAAAAGACCAAAATGACTGTCAGAAGAGTCTCTGAAACTTGCTCTCTAGCATAGAGATGCTAAAGCAAATGGAAGAAATGAGGAAGTACAAGAGCTAAATAGAAAATTTCAAAGGGCAGCTCAAGAAGACAAAGTCAAATCTTATAACGAAATGTTCAAAATCCTGGAGTTAGAAGACCAAGAGGGAAGAACACACTCAGAATTCCTAAAATTGAAAGAACTGAAGAAAAAATCCAAGTCTCAACTTGTAATATGGAAGGATTCTATAGGTAAAATATTAAATGATGCAGAAAACATCAAAAGAAAACGGAAGGAATACACAGTCACTGTATTGAAAAGCAATGGTCAATGCTGAACCATTTTGAAAGGTAACATATGATCAAGAGTCAATGATATGGAAGAAAGATGCCCAAGGTGCATTGAAGACACTGACAAAGAACAAGGGTCTGGGAATTGATGGAATGAAAATTGAAATATTTCAACAAACTGATGCAGCACTGGAGACACTTACTCATGTATGCCAAGAAATTTGGAAGACAACTATCTGGTCATCTGACTGGAAGTGATCCATATTTATGCCCATTCCCAAAAGAGGTGATCCAATGGAATGTGGATTTCATAGGACCATATCATTAATATTGAAGTCAAGTAAAATTTTGCTAAAAATAATACAAAAGCAGCTGTAACTATACTCTGACAGAGAAATTCCAGAGGTTCAAGCTGGATTCAGGTGAGGACATGTCAGATGGATCTTCGCAGAAAGCAGAGGATACTAGAAAGATGTTTGTCTGTGCTTCATTGGCAATGCAAGGCTTCTGATTGTGTAGAACATAACAAGTTATGGACAACATTGTGGAGAATGAGTATTCTGGAAACTTAATTGTGCTCATAAGGACCCTGTGCTCATAAGGACATAGACCAAGATGCAGATATCCAAACAGAACAAGGGAATACCTTATTAAAATGTGTGTGCAGGGTTGCATTTTTTTATTTTAATTTTTATTGTGAATGGAGTGATACTTTACATGGGAAAACAGTGGTTTTACACTCATTGTTTCATTGC
>NW_006408589.1:2881905-2886327 GCF_000296735.1 Chrysochloris asiatica
TGGGCTCAGGGGTCCCCAGGTCTCACCACACTTCAGACCAACCAGCCCTTCTTCTTCTATCTCTCTTCTCCAGGTCAAGGGAAATCTATGGAACATTGTCAAACTCAGTCCATATCTTCATTACTGCCTTTCCACTCACCAGGAGACCAATATGGTCGCCAGCAAGCTTACATGCCTGCTTATGTGTTCACTGTGAGTTTCAGTCTTGGAGAGGAGTTTGTTCTGAAGGAACTTGACTGCTTGTCTTGATGGCTCCCCAGCGAATGACTTGTTTGTTCTTGCAGTGGCTAATCAGACTGCCATTTTGTTTTGGATTTTTCCTGTGGTCTTTCTTTCATGAAGTATCTTCTGTTCCTCTAGATGTTTCAGGCTGGTCTGCTTGTCTTTTAAAGTGTGAATGTACCACCTTAGAAAGTTCCGGATGGGGCTCAAGATTCCACCTAAGGTCCAATACACTACAAAGGCTCTGCAGGAAGCCTATTTTACTGGGCAAGTTCTAAAACCCCTTTTAGATATTCCAATAAGTTATAGGCTGAAGATGGGTTTACAAGATTTCCTTAATCATATTTCCTGATATTCCTTTCTATCCCACTCAAGTGTCTATTTTGTAGTAGCAGGCAAAGGAAACCAATATTCATAGGACAGTCAAGCATCTTAACATTATTTCCCCTCTTTTACAGGATTGTATTCTTTCATCAAAGTTTTTCAATCTATATGCTGATCAAATAATCCAAGAAGTTGAATTATATGAAGAAGAACATGGCATAAGGACTCGAGGAAAAATCATTAACAGCCTGTGATATACATATGGTACAACCTTGCTTGTTGAAAGCAAAGAGTACTTAAAATACTTACTGATGAAGATCAAAGACCACAGCCTTAGGAATGGCTTGCACCAATGTAAAGAAAACAATGCTTACCACTTTACCAATTAACAACATCCATATAAATGGAGCAAAAATTAAAGTTGTCAAGGTTTCATTTTGCTTGAATCAACCATCAACTCTCATGGAAGGAGCAGGAAAGAAATCAAATGACACAAATCTGCTGCACAAGATCTCTTTAAAGTGTTTGAGAGCAAAGATGTCAATTTGAGGACTAAAGTGTGCCTGAACCAAACCATGGTATTTTCAATAACCTCATATGCATGTGGAAGTTGGACAGTGAATAAGGAAGACCCTAGAAGAATTGATGCATTTGAATTATGGTGTTGGAGAGGACTATTAAAAGTACCATGGTCTGTTATAAAAAAAATTAAAACTCTGTGTTGAAAGAAATACAGTGAGAATGCTCCTTGGTAGCCAGGATGGCCAGTGTGTCTCTCATCATTTGGACATATTATCAGGAGGATCTGCTCATGAAGAAAAATATCATAATTGGTAATATGGAGGGCCGGAGAAAAAGAGGAAAACCCCCACCAAGATGGATTGGCACAGTGGCAGCAGCAATGGGCTCAAACATAGCAATGTTTGTGAGATAGGATAGGGCAGTGTTTCATCTGCTGTGTATAGGGTTGCTATGAATTGATACTGACTCGATGACACCTAAAAACAACAACAACAACAATAGATTCATAAATACTATTTACCACAATATTTTAGATGGAACACCAGAAAGTTTGACAAAATCAGTGACTTTCAAAACACCAGCAACAATAAAAATAAGACCACAAGCTTGTACCACAGGGAGAAGTGCAAATAACCATGTGATTTGAAGCATAATTGTAATTGGATAATAATGACAGCTCTGACTGAGCCCATGAAAAGGTTCAAATTAATTTGCATGGGATTTTAGCCTTGTAAGGAGCTCTGGTAGCGTAGTGGTTACGAATCGGGCTGTGAACCGCAAGGTCAGCAGTTCGGAACTACTAGCTGTTCCACAGGAGAAAGATAAGGCTTTCTGCTCCTATAAAGATTTACAGCCTCAGAAAACCTATACAGGGTCACTATGAGTCAGAACCGACTCTGCAGCACATAACAACAACAACAAGGTATATTGATACATGTAAGCTGGGCTTACAATAACTGTTTTTGTTGTTATAATTACAGTGTGGGATATTTGTATGAAAATTAATAAATTTCTGTTGAAACACAGCACATAAAAAGGACAGTGATTTTGGTGTCACGCCTTCTAACAGTGCCACCAAGTGTGTCTGCATGCTCCTGGTAAGCCGCCACACACCTTGGTCATAGTAAAGCTGGGCTCCTAGAAAAAAACTGCTTAGAGCAGAACTTCAAACAGGTTCATTCTGGTTTGACCCCCTTGGATAAATTGTATTTCCACTCTAGATATGTTGAAGGAAAGTCTACATTTTTAAAAGATCTTAGTTCTATGAGAATCTGATTAAAATGTAGAACCAAAGTCCATATATCTGAGGTGGAAAGGCAAAGTCTCAGCAGGGACTCTAACTGGAATAAATCAGTTTGAAACCCTGGTTTAGAGATATTCTATGTGGTGTCTCCCACTGTAAGGAACAATGACATCTGCCCTTTACATTGAAAGAAAAAAAAAAAAAAAAGCATTATTAATTTAATCCTTTGTTCATTTCACATTCAGCGATCCCAAATCCTGTTCTAAGGACCTAAATAGGGGAAGCAGGTTTTAACAAATGCTTCTTGGATTCCTAGTGTGCAGTGTAGGATAAGCACTGGGTTGCTAACCACAGATTTGTGGTTCAAACCCACCAGCCACTCCTTGGAAATCCTATGCAGGGTGGCTATGAATTGTTATGTTGCCGTTAAGTGCTGTCAAGTAGATTCCTACTCATAGCGACTCTGTATAGGATTTCTGAGGAGCAGCTGGTGAGCTTGAACCTCTGGCCTTGTGGTTCAAATTAATCTTACAGTCCAGTGCATTAACCCACAGCACCACACCAGGACCCCAACAACAGTTGTAGTGGTTATCATCACTTTTATTTCCTGACCAAGATCCAATCTGCCTTCCTTTGGTAACAGCTCTTGCTTTCCTTTTGGGGATCTGGAGCCCCCTCAAGAAGAACTTGAAAGGCCATACCAATGAATTTGAATTTTACTTTGTAGACAGTACTACTCATTCATGAAGTTGCAGCAGACAACGGTGGATTTCTGAATCAGCAAACTGCTCAGAAGCTTTGCAGAACTGGAGATGTTGGCTCGCTCCCTCCTGTCAGCTCTTCTGGGGGTGGATTAGCTGCCCCCAGTACCACCCCTGCCTGAAGCTGAATGGCGCTAGCATAATTAGGCCATGCTGGGCAAAACTCCAGAACCAAACTGAGAAAAACTGTAATTCTATTACAGCTTTGGGTTTCTTTCAAACTGAGGAATTTGCCTTGCTATCAGTTCACCTCAGAGACAAAACAGTGGCCTATAACTGGGTTTTGTAAGTTTTGGGGTCTGGATATAGGCAGTTACACTGAGCTCTCTGGCAGCACTGCTGTAGTATTCCTTGTGAGGCCAAAGCCAAATGCTCAGATGAGAGACTGCACGCCCCTGCTGAAGCCCTTCTGCACAAAGGAAAAACAAAACAGGGGATGCAGCTATAGAGAACAGAACTCAAGGCTAAGCCCACAGGTCTGACCTCAGGGCAAAAGTCCTGGTCTTTTCTAAGTGGGATGAGGGTTGGGGGGTGGGGGAGGGGCGGGTTAGGGTATATATCAAGTATGAGAGTGGCTTTCTAAACTAAGGGTGTGAGGAGGCTCACTCAGAGCAAAATGCCCACAAACAGAGGCCTGTGAATGTACCTGAGGCATTTCCTGCATAACACTTTGGCAAAGCCTGAAATAAGACACTTACATGGTCCCATGATGTCCCATAACATGTGCTTTTCTGCCCCTGCCACCTCTCTACCCCACACCCACCTCCTGCATTCCAGAATGCTCATGGAGCATGCTCAGAAACCTGCCTGCCCCCACATACCTGCTGATGCTGGGAGCCCAGCAGTCACTGAACTGAACCTGGAAAGGAAATAAGCTCCTATGATTGTGACTTGGACTGGGCTGGGTTCTAAGGACCACAGAAGGTGGTATAAGATTCCACTTGTACCTGACAAGCTTTGTTACCATTATTATTTTCTTAGCAAGCTCTCCCTCAGCCCAAAACCGTTCTTCTCTTAGAAATCTCTGCATACTTTCCTCCTCTATGAGGTGTTAGTTTAAATATTCCCTTCTCAGTAAAGCCTTCTCTGACCACCCTTTTTAAAAATGAACACACCTCTGTGTGTGTGCATGTGTGTACACACAAACACACACAAACTCACAAGCACTTCTTATTCACCTCTTTTCTGCTTTATTTTTCTCCTCAGCACTTACTGTCAATATATCTACACATATAGATGGCCAAACTTCCTCTCTCATACTTCGGACATATTGTCAGGAGGGACCAGTCACTGGAGAAGGATATCATGTTTGGTAAGGTGGAGGGTCAGAGAAAAAGAGGAAGACCTCCA
>NW_006408589.1:2886427-2887318 GCF_000296735.1 Chrysochloris asiatica
GCCTACAGGGAAGACCAGTTAATACCACTACTATTCAAATTTATTCACAAATCACTAAAGCCAGTGAGGATGAAATAGAAGAATTCTAGCAACCTCTTCAATATGAAATCAATCAATATTGCAATCAAGATGTATTGATGGAGGACAGGGCTTGATGGCTGCTAGGGTGGAGGTGTAGTGAAGTTCGCCATCAGCCATACCACAGAATACCAGGCAATTCAGGTCCAGGGCAGAGCTCCAAAACTCAGAACCACACAGAGGAATATTTTAAAAGTTTGAAGGCTTATAGCTAGTGGAACTTGAAGCTGAAGTAAGAAATAACATACTTTTGAATCTACCGGGCTCGGAAGCCAGGAGCCGACATCTTGGGTGAGACCAAATGGCAAGATCAAATGGAGGAGCAGACACATCACAGAAAAACACCACAGAAGCCTTGGAGTAAGTTTTGCTTTGTTCTGGTTTTATTTTATTTTTTTGGGGGGGGAGGAATCTTTTGCAATGACACATCAGATAAGGCACTCATTTCTAAAATATATAAGAATCTACAACACCTCTACAAGAAAAAGACAAATAAGCCAATTTAAAAATGGGTACAGGACATGAACAGAAACTTCACCAAGGAGGAGACCCAGGCAGCCAACAAACATATGAAGAAATGTTCATGATCGCTAGCCATTACAGATATGCAAATCAAAACAACAATGAGATATCATCTCACAACAGCAATAACAGAAAAAAAAAAAGAGGACAATAAATGCTGGCAGGGATGTGGAGAGACTGGGATGCTGGTTGGATTGTGAAATGGTCCAACCTTTCTGGAAAGTAATATGGCATTTCCTCAGACAGTTGGAAATAGAAATACCTTATGATCCAGAAATTCCTTTACTTGGT
>NW_006408589.1:2887418-2893661 GCF_000296735.1 Chrysochloris asiatica
TCATTGTCCAACTTTCACATGCATATGAGGCTATTGAAAATGCCATGGCTTGGGTCAGGTGCAATTTAGTCCTCAAAGTGACAACTTTACTCTTAAAAGTTATAAAGAGGTCTTGTGCAGCAGATTTGCCTAATGCAAATCTTGACCACTGCTTCTATGAGTGTTGATAGTGGATCCAAGCAAAATGAAGTCTGCAACAACTTCAATCTTTTCTCCATTTATCATGATGCTATGTATATGGAGTCTTGGTGTGGCACTGTAGGGTGAGCACTGGACTGATAACTACACGGTCAGTGGTTCAAATCCAGCAGTCTCCTTGGAAACCCTATGGGTCAAAAGCAACTTGATGGCACTTAACAACAACAACAATTTATTGGTCCAGTTGTGAGGACTTTTGTTTTTCTTTACTTTGAGGTGCAATCTCTAGTGAAAGCTGTAGGCTTTAATCTTCATGAGTAAGCATTTTAAGTCCTCTGCACTTTCAGTAAGCAAGGTTGTATTGTCTGCATATGGCTAGTAGTTAATGAGTCTTCTTCCAAACCAGATGCTACATTCTTCTTCATATAACCCAGCTTCTCAGATGATTTACTCAGCATACAAATTGAATAAGTATGGTGACAGTATATCACCCTGGCACATGCCTTTCCTAATTTTAAACCATCCAGTGTTCCCTTGTTCTATTTGGACAAGTGCCTCTTGGTCTATGTACAAGTTCATCATGGGCACAATTAAGTGTTCCTGAATACACATTCTCTGAAATGGTGTCCGTAACTGGTCATGACTCACACAGTAGAAAGCCTTTGTACAGTGGATAAAGCAAAGATAAACATCTTTCTGGTATTTCCTGCTTTCAGGCAAGATTCATCCAATGTCAGCAATGATATCTTTTGTTCCACATCCTTGTCTGAAACTGGCTTGCACCTCTGGCAGTTCCTTCTCAATGTACTGTTGCAGCCGTTTTAAAAATATCTCCAGCAAATTTTGAATGATGCAGAAAGCATCAAAAGAAGATGGAAGGAATACACAGAGTCATTGTACCAAAAGAAATGGTCGATTTTCAAATATTTCAAGAAGGAACATATAATCAAGAACCAATGATCCTGAAGAAAGAAGTCCAAAGTGTACTGACTGAAGGCATTGGTAAAGAACATGGATCTTGGAATCAATGGAATACAAATTAAAATCTTTCAATAAACTGATGCAGCACTCGAGGCACTCACTCATCTATGCCAAGAAAATTGGAAGACAGTGACCTGGCCAAGTGATTGGAAGAGATCCATAATTGTGCCCATTCTAAGGAGAAGTGATCCAACAGTATGCAGAAATCATCAGAACTGACATATAATGGTGGTGGTGGTGGTTATGTGCCGTGGAGTCGGTTCTGACTCATAGCGACCCTCTACAGGGTTTTCCGAGGCTGTAAATCTTTATGGGAGCAGAAAGCCTCATCTTTCCCCCGCGGGACAGCTGGTAGTTTCCAACTGCTGACCTTGAGATTTGCCGCCCGATTTGTAACCACTAGCAGAGCTGCTTATAATAGTGGCTTAATACATGTTTATTGAATGCATGACCATAATGAGTAAGAGTGTAGACTCTAGACAGGTTGAGCTCCAATTCTAGTTTTAGTATTTACTGAAATGGAGGCAGTGAGAAACTAAGAGCACTGGGAAAGTTTTAGCTTAACCAAAGTAAAATGAGATCTGAACAGCTATAACAATTATATTTAAAATGTAACTTCTTCCCTAACTACCTGTCATAGTCAATTACTGTCCCATTGTTAATCTCCTTTCTTAGAAATTAATCATTTCTTCTTTTAATTGGTATACCACCAGGTGGGAGAAACATGAGGCTTTCTGCCCCTGCAAAGATACCCAGGCTCAGAATCCCTATCCCTATGATATGAATTGGGACCAACTCGATGGCACTTAACAATTACAACAATCCTCTCTCCAAGGACTATCCCAGAAAGGTAGAAAAACAGCTACATATTTCTTGTGAAGGCCACTGATGACCACCACTGAGATAAAAATTAAGTGTCTGTTAGAGACAGCATATCTAGTGGTCAACACAACTTGAGATAAACAAAGCAACAAAAAAGTTTCTGAAATTCCTTGGACTCTGACTTAATGCCCAAGATCCATATAAATCCTCCTTTGCCTTCTCCTTCAGGGAAGCAGACCTGGGAGATTCTCTTTCCTCTGTGTACATACACAAGAAATGCTTTGTTTGGTCTCTGCTCTGAACCCTGTCTCTGAGTGTTGATATGTTAGCAGCAGGTTATTTAAAACCTTTTTCTGATTATACTACTAGTTGTGCTCATGAGGAACCTGTACGTAGACCAAGATGCAGGTGTTCAAATGGAGCAAAGGGACACTGAATGGTTTAAAGCTAGGAAAGGTGTGTGTCAGGGGTGTATCCTTTCACCATGTTTAATCAATCTGTATGCTGAGTAAATAATCTGGGAAATTGTATTATATGAAGAAGAACATGGCATCAGGCTTGAAGGAAGACTCATTAACAACCTTAGATATGCAGATGACACAACTTTGCTAGCTGAAAGCAAAGAGGACTAGAAGCACTTATTGATGAAAACCAAAGACAACAGCCTTTGGTATAGATTAAAGAAAACAAAAATCCTCACAACTGGACTAATAAACAATATCATGATAAATGGAGAAAATATTAAAGTTGCCTAGGATTTTGTTTTACTTGGTTACACCATTGACGTCCATGGAAGCAGCAATCAAGAAATCAAGCGATATTTTGCATTACCAAATCTGCTACAAAAGACCTCTTCAAAGTATTACAAAGTCAAGGTGTCACTTTGACGATGAAGGTGCACCTGAACCAAGTCATTGTGTTTTCAGTTCCTCATATGCATGTGAAAGTTGGACAGTAAATAACGAAGATTGGAGAAGAATTGATGCATTTGAGCTACGGTGTTAGTGAAGAATATTGAAATTACTATTGACTACCAGAAAAACAAATAAATCTTTCTTGGAAAAAGTACAGCAAGAATGTTCCTTAGAAGGAGGGATGGTGAGGCTTTGGACATGTTAGCAGGAGGGATCAGTCCCTGGAGAAGAACATCATGCTCTGTAAAGTAGAGAGTCAAGGAAGAAGAGGAAGACCCTCAAGGAAACGGATTGGCACAGTGGCTGCAACAAGGGGCTCAAACATAGCAACAATTGTGAAGATGGCTTAGGACCGAGCAGTTTTTCATTTTGTTATACATTGGGTTGCTAGAAGTCAGAACTGACTCAAGGGCACCTAGCAACAACAACAACTAGTTGTAAGAAGCACTTATGGCAAAATTGTTAAGTGTTAAACTGCTAACTGAAAATGCAATGGGTTCAGATCCACCAGCTGCTCTATTTGACAGTCTACTTCCATAAGATTTATTGTTGTTATTAAATGTCACTGAGTCAGTTTTGACTCTTAGCAACACTGTGTATGTTTTCTGAGACTTTAAATCTTTGAAAACCCTATGGGAAGGTTCCACTGTGCCCAACAGGGTCACTATGATTTGGAATGGAGTTTTGAGTTCACCCAGAGCTGCCTTGGATGAAAAACCTGGGGATCTACTTTTATAAAATCAGCCACTGAAAGCTCTATGTAGTACAGTTCTACTCTGACACACATGAAGTCGCTGTGAGTCATAATCAACTTGATGTAACTGGTAATTAAGCAAAGATGGGTTGAGAAGGGAATTCTAAGCAGAGGGAACAAAGCAAGTCAAACTCAGAAGTGGGAACACTGAGAGCTATTTTAGAAAATAGCGTGGAGTCCCACTTGATGGAGTCTAAAGCGGTGGCATCATTAGGGTTGGTAACTAATGATGTCACCCACACCCCTCCCTGCAGTTGCAGCCCCCTTCTCCTTCCAGGATGTAGCCTCTTCTCCTTAGTGAGAAGCCTTCTCCAGAGGTGCATTGCATCACTGGTTGGTCCCAGATGCAGTCTGCACACAGGGCTCAACCTTCCCTCAGCTGGCACCTTCACTATCAAGCCCCCGGGTGCAGCCCCAGCCCATTGCCCTGCAGCCCCAGGCAGCATCAGAGGCTTTGTGCCCAGGCTTCTTCCTGACCTGGGTTTACAGAAACATCTGCCACCACAGGCACCCCCACCCTGATGCTTGGGGTGCTGGAGTTTTAGCTTTGTAGATGTATATATTGGATTTAAGGAAAAATATTTTATATAGTTGTTGTTATAGTTAACTACAGAGATATTTCAATAAAAATAATAAATTTCTGCTGAAATTACTGAACAAAAGTATTAGTCATTTTGATGTCATCCCCTCTAATGGTAACACTTAGTGTGGTCCACACCCCCACAGTGCCCCCAATGACACTACTGTATGGACAGGTAGGAGATGAGTCTGGGAAGGCAGGCAGGGACCAGACCACCAATGTGGTGAATATCACTTCAAAGCATCTAACCTTAACCTTTGGTAACTTAGGAGAGATTTGAAAGGTTTTGTGATTAGGAAGGTCCTGAAGCTGTGGGGAATGGAGTGGGCTGGTTAGAGCAAGGCAGGAATATTAGTGTGGCTGTGTTCGCATGCACCCAAGAGCAGAACGGTTACAGGTGCGGAGACAAAAGGGGAGAAAATTGTAAAGAGGGCACCAGTGTAACTTGACAACTGATGCAAATGAGAGACGACTCAAGAGCACCTCACACTTGGAGTTATTTCAAGGAAATTCTGTAAAGTGTTTCAGACACAAGGAAGGCAGTTGAAGGGCTCATCTAGAGGAAGATTTCCTCTGCAGTTTTCAAAGTCTGGAACAGGCTGCCAGGTAGAGCCCTGTGATGGACAGTTGAGGAACAGAGATTTGGAACCCCGGATGGCAGGTTGAGTCTGTAGAGAGGTGTCTGGAAGGCTCATGCCTTGCCCATCCCAAATCACTTCCAGACTGAAGAGGGCAGCATTGATGAAGGAACTCAGGGAGCCTACGCATAGGGTGAGGCAGCAGAACAGAGGCTATTTCATATTTGGTGATGCCAAGTCTTGTCCTGGGTGCCTAGCTTCAGGCACTACCCTTGAAAATATCCACAGCCTGATGGGAGATACTGCTCTATCCTATACCTAGCTATGGTGACTGTTAGTGCTGTTGCTTTCAATCCCAGTCCTGCTACTTCCCCATGAGATGGTGAGAATGTGGCTTCCCTTTCTTACACTAAATTTCTTCATCTGCTTTCGGGGATCATCATAAGGAAGGGATGAGCATATAGTGGGCTCATAGTACAGAAGGTTTCCTTTTAACCATTCTACCTGATGAAAGAAAAAAAGCTTATTCAAGGACTGACATTTGCCAGCAGACCTGGGTGGAACAGTGTTTTTATGACCTCATTCCTCCTGCTGCCCTGACAGGAAAGGCATTTTATGGTACAAGAAGAACATTTTCATTAGTATTTTAAATCCTCCTTGTAAGACTCTGCACAAAATCATTTAGACTATAAACAACATTGAACAAACAAGTGAGGATGTTATTTTTTCCCTGACATCTTAGGTCTTCTGCTCTCCTTCCCGGTGTTTACATTGTCTCCAACAGCTCACAGGTTACTCCTGGGAGGTCAAGGTCAGAGAATGGTCCAGCCCAGGAGGGGTGATGCACATCACCAATCATTTGCTTCCAGGCCAGGTATCAGTCACTTAGACTTTTCAAGTGACTGCTGCATTTTGCCATCCTTTAAAAATGCATGCATTGGAGGTGGGGCTTGATGACAGCCAGGGTGGAGATATAGTGAAGTACACTATCAGCAATACCACAGACACCAGGCAAAGCAGATTCAGGGCAGAGCTCCAACACTTGGAACTACAAAGATAGGAATATTTTAAAAGTTTGAAGTCTTACAGCTAGTGGAAATTGTAGCAAAAGTAAGAATTCACATACTTTTGAATCTGCCGGCCTCGGCACCTAGAGCCAAAAACTTGGGCGAAATCAAACAGCAAGACCAAGCAGGGGAACAGACACATCACGGAAAAATGCCAAAGGAACCTAGGAGCAAAGGTGGACAATACACTTTGTCAGTTTTTCTGTTCTGATTTTCTTTTTCTTTGGTGTCTGTTCATTGGAACCCACTGTTTGTGCACCCCTATTCTGGAGACTAGAGGGGTGCCTGAGTGAGTGGACACCCCCTACCCACACCATAAGTGGATTCTTCTGCCATGCATGAGCATAGATACTCTCAACCCAAGAGCCGGCCCTGAACTGTTTTTCTTCTTCTTTTTTTTTTTTTTTTT
>NW_006408589.1:2899876-2905858 GCF_000296735.1 Chrysochloris asiatica
CCAATTCTGCACCATCTTTACCATTGTTGGAAATTTTGATTCAGTTATTGTGGATTTTGAGTGTTTTCCAACACAGGAGACAAATCTTTCAGCACTATAAACTTTCAGCTTTATTGCAATCCATATTGTTTTTATTGGCTGGTTTTTAAAGGCAATTTCCAGGCATCTCTTTCTCGTCTGTCTTAGTCTTATTGTTGTTGTTAGATGCTATCAAATTGGTTCTGATTCATAGTGACTCTATGGACCACAGAGCAAAACACTATCTGATCCTTTGCTATTCTCACCATTTTTGTTACGTTCAAACGTATTGTAGCCACTATGGCAGTTCATCTCATTGGAGGTTTTCCTCTTTTTAGACGACCTACTTTACAGAGCATGATGTCCTTTTCCAGGATCTACTTCCTCCTGATAACTTGCCCAAAGTAGGTGACACAACATCTTGCCATCCTTGTTTCTAAATAGCATTCTTGCTGTCCTTCTTCTAAGATTTGTTTCTTCTTCTGGTCTTTGCTCACAACAATATTCAAAGACATCAATTCCTCTTTGGTCTTCCTTATTCATTGTCCAGCTTCCATATGCATATGTATCTGTTGTTGTTGTTGTTAAGAGCCATCAAGTTGGTTCTGACTCAGTGACTCTCTATAGGGTTTCCAAAAGGCAGCTGGTGAGTTGGAACCACTGACCTTGTGGTTCAAACCAACTTTGTGGTCTAGTACAGCACCACACCATGGCTTGGACCAGGCACACCTTAGTCCTCAAAGAGACATCTTTTCTTTTGTAACACTTTAAAGAAGTTTTGGTGTCAATTAGCCTAGTGTAATAAGTCATTTGTTGTCAATTAGCCCAGTATAAGTCATTTTCTGCTTCCATGAGCATCAGCTGTAGTTAGTCTGATAGCTCTGCTGAAACTTGTCCATCATGAGTGTCCCTGCTGGTATTTGAAATACCAGTGACACAGCTTCTAGCAGCATAACCACACATAAGCTACCATAGTAAGATAAACTGACAGACATTGTGTGGTTGTTTAAATAAAGAATGCAATACTAAGTTCTCAGGCTGCTAATTTCAAGGTCAGCAGTTCAAAACTACCAATGGTTCCATGGGAGAGAGATGAGGCTTTCTGCTCCTGTAAAGATTTATAGCCTTGGAAACCCTATGCAGAGTTGCTATGAGTTGGAACTGACTCCATGGCACATAATCACTGTCACCAGCATTTATCTAATAATCCTCAAACAATCCTCAAATAACAAAATACTTTTGTAGATAATAACTTCATCTTAAATTTTTCTGTGCATCTTCTCTGGGTAGTTTGGTATTTAACTTTTCTGAGTATTTGCCCTGGACTAGGTCTACGGTGGGACCTGGGAGTTTAGAGACAAATAAGACATGTCACTGTCTTCATAGGAACTCAGGATCCTGAAAAGAGACAGCTACAGAATTGCTCCCACCGAAAGTATTATCAGAATCCCCATTCCACTTTGGCAGCGTCCCAGGTGGGGAAAGGAAGCGGTCATTGTGGTTTCTGTGTTGGTTTCCTCCTCCATACATTGGAGGCGGTATCATCTAACCAGCAATGTTGTTGGAAGGGTGAATTAAGACAACTGATGTCAAATACCAGCCCAGTGAAGCCAGTGTTTTGAACGGGTTAGAATCGGTACAGTCATGGCCAATGAAGTGAAATCAGAACAGGCTTGGATTGGCCAAATGTGGCTGATCTGGAACACCAACCAGAAGGGGGGGAAATGACCAGTTGAAGTCCTGGAATAGGAGACTGAGAAGAATGTAGTGAGAGCCCTTTCAGGGGCCCGAAATGGGATATTGACTTATTACCAGGACTGTGGAGAGTGATAGTCAAAGCAGTGCAGATGATCACCACCTCTGAGCAGGGAAAGAGATTTGGTTGCTATGCAACATGCATGCTGCCCTTGTTTTTAAAGAAGGAAATTAAGTTTCTAGCAGGAAGTCAACCCATAATTTGTTCCCTTCTGGTTATAGTTCTGGATCACCCACATTGTACAAATGAAAATTAAACTGGTTTTACTTCATTAGCCACAACTGAATTTAGAAGAACCAGTTCAAAGCCTGGTGCTTAATATCATATAATTTTAGCCTCTGTTAAGGAGATCTTTTCTTTTTACTGACAATGGTGTAGGAAATTTAGAATACCTGCAGCAAGCTCCCAGGCTTTGAAACATGAGGCTGGTGACCAAGATACAAGAGAAAACACTGACTTTTAGTCTGGGATCCAGTGACTATTTGCCTCTCTGACCCTCAGTTTCTTCCTCTGAAAAGTGAGAATCAAATATGCCTCACTGACTGAATAAGAAATAAGGTCACATACAAACAGCATGGAAGCTACCACTTGATAAATGCACAAGTTTCTCTCTTATCCTCTATCCCAGGGATTGTCGGTATTAAGTGCCGTTGAGTTGGTTCCAACCCATAGTGACCCTGTATAGTGTTTCTGAAGAGCAACTGGTGAGCTTGAACCACTGACCTTGCAGTTCAAACCAAGTTTGTAGTCCAGCACATTAGCCCACAGCACCGCTCCGAAAGTCCATACCTTAAATCCTCAACTTAGTAGATATTTGTCTTATTGTGAGTCTTATACAGCTACCTAATGATGAAAATTTCCTGAGTTTTCAGAATTCTTGTTTCCATTGGCTAAGCACTCAACTGCTAGCTAAAACATTGGCAGTTTGAACCCACCAGCCATTCCACAGGAGAAAGATGAGGCTGTCTGCTTCCATAATGATTTTTAGCCTTTGAAATTTTATGTGGAAATTCTACTCTGTCAATGGGATTGTTATAAGTTGGAACTGACTCGATGACAATGGGTTTCATTTAGATGTTTTTGCTTTCCATTACGATTTAATCTTCTCCTTTCTCAATCTCAAAGCTTGTTTTTCAACTCTTTCTGGGGCTCAGCCATCTAATTAAGGATTTAGATGCTTGCACATCTAAGCCACTGGCAGGGTGGAAGGTGGGACACAGAAAGAAAGCCAAGAAATGGGAACTATCCTGAGAGTCCCCTCCATGCCATTGTCAATTAGATGAGGCACATGGGAAACACTGATTGGGGTTTCTGGGGTCAGGATTTTAGAAACCAGGGAACTTGGTTTCATTTTCATGTACAGTAAGTAAAAGTAGAAATTTGATTCAGAGTAGTGCTTCTCAAACTACACATTGTGATCATCTGAACAGCTTTAGACACTACTGACATCTGGTTCCACCCCCCAGAGACCCTGATGGAATTGGTCCAGCATGTGAACCATGAATCAGATAATTTTTATTAAGATTCTTAGGTGATTTGAAGATGCAACTAGGTATGAGAACAAGTGGAGGGGAGAGATAATCCTCATTGTTGGTTGCTCACCTTCTAAATATCCCTCATGCTAAATTTTGTGGATTCAAGATGCAATTTTCTTTTCATACTTTGGTGGTGGTGGTGGTGGTTACATGCCATGGAGTCAGTTCCGACTCATAGTGACCCCTTATAGAGGTAAATCTTTACAGGAGCAGAAAGCCTCATACTTTAGAATTTCTGAAATAAAAATGTCTTATAATCACTTGGGATAATTTACAGTGTTCTTTCTGTCTTCTTTTTATTGCTATGTGCCATTGAGTTGATTCCAACTCATAGCAACCTTGAATAGAATTTCTGAGGAGTGGCTGGTGGGTTTTAACCACCACCTTTCAGGTAGCAATCCAGTGCTTATCCTCCAACACCACACCAGATCTCCCTTCTTGTCTTCTTGTTGTTAAGTACCATCGAGTCAGTTCCAACTCATAGTGACCCTGCATAGGGTTTCCAAGGAACGGCTGGTGGTTTTGAACCACCAACCTTGTGGTTTATAGTCCAATGTTGTGTTCTCTAATCAGTGATGGAATGAAATTTTCATCATTTGTTCTGCTTCTCAGGGAGGCAGCGACCAAGAACAATGTTCCCAAACTTAAATACAAATCAGAATCATCTGGAGGGCTTTCAAAACACAGATTTCTGGAACCCACCCCAGAATTTCTGATTCAGCAAGGTTGGAGTGGAGTCTAAGGCTTTGCATTTCTAGTAAGTCCCCCAGAAGTACTGGTGATGTGGGGAATCCCTGGGTGGTACAGATGGTCGGAGATTCAAGTTCATCTAGAGGCACTTTAGGAGAAAGGCCTGGAATATCAGTCATTGAAAACCCTACGGCACAAGGTTCTACTCTGATGCACATGAGCTGGCCATGAGCCAAAGTTACCTCAAAGGCAACTGGTTGATTGTTATTGTTACATGTGTGGAGAGCTGAATAGTGAAGGTTCCCTGGATCCTCATCTTTGCTTGCTAATTTAAAGGAAGACTTCCTGAGTAGGAAGTTAGCCCCCAGCTCTTTCATTATACCCACCTGATCTTTCAGAACCTTGGAAGAATATCAAACACATCTGCCCTCCACCAGTGGTTTCTTGTCCTTTGGCAGTGAAAAGTCCTCATTTCCTCCTGCCTCTGTGCTTGAATGGTAGGGAGCTGTTGAGGAGCTGGCTCTGTTCTATGTGTAAAATTGAAGCTTCAATAATCCCTGTTCCTCATCTGCTTTAAACTCAAATCCCCTGTCCCCATCTGAGGATGCTTTAGCAAGGGAGATGCCAAAAGCAAATTTGAAACCAAATTTCCATTTCTTTTGTAGCTGTTTCCTTACGGATTTGGTCAGAGTTGATGCAATCACTTTCAGATTCTAGTCAAAATTGCAAAGCATTTACGAGCATACATATAACTTTTGCTTCTGAGTTGTTTTAACCACACAGCTTGTAAATCCCCCATTCCCTGACTTTGCACCACTGGCCCCCTTGCTTTTGTTGTTGTTGTTACTGCTGCTGTTGCGAGCTACCACCAAGTGGGCCCCTGACTTATGATGACCCTGTACACATGGAACAAAATGATCAACGGTCCAGTGCCATCCCCATGATGGGTTGCAGATTTGACCATTGTGATCCACATGGTTTTCATTGGTTAATTTTTGAGCATAGGTCAGCCATCCTTTCACCCTAATGCTTCTTAGTCTGGAAGCTTCCGAGCAGCAACATACAAGCATTTAGTGACAGACAGGTGGTGGTTGTGTATCAAATTGGGTCTCCTGAAGGAAAGGTGAGAATCCTATTACTGAGCCATCACTGCCCCTATACTTCCTTCCTACTGGAATCCAGTTCAATTCAAGAAATATTCACCTGTTTAGATCCCAGTCTTGGTGTTGCTGTTAAGTGTCGCTGGGTCTGTTCTGACTTATAGCAACCATATATAGGGTTTCTGAAACTGTAACCCTTTGCAGAAGAAGAAAGCCTCATTTTTCTCTCTCAGAGGGGTTGCTGGTCACAAACGGCTGAATACGTGGTTCACAGTAGTCCAGTGTTTATCTTACAGAGCCACCACACAAAAAGATTCAGGGTACTTCTGAGAAGATGCTGCCCTTACTGCATGCAATGTATAGTACAGATTCCATTAGGGCAGATCTGATCACTTTCCATGTTGCATTTTAAACAGCTCACCAAATCAGGCCCACCTTCATCCTGGACACACAGAGGAACTACCTTTCCCAGCCTCTTTTGCTGTGAAGCATTGACATGTGACTGTGTTTTAACCAATCAAATGTGATTGAAAGTACATATGCCTTTTACAACCCTTGTCCATGGAATCCTCTCCCTCTTGGCCTTCTCCCTTCCTTTTTTCCTGTGGACCTCCTGGACACTGGCAAACAGAATGATCTGGAATCCATGTTTTGATGGAATCATGGCCTCCATCAGCCTGAGTCTCTGGGAGACTGTCTGCAACAGAGCCAACCACCCTCAGGGTAGGCTTGGGAGATTTGACACAACAGAATATTGGACAGCTGTGTGTTGAGCCTCTGAGGTTTGGGGATTGATCTAATAGCTGTATTTAAAGGTGTTGTTGTTGTCAAGTGCCATTGAGTTGGAACCGACTCCTAACGACCCCATGCACAGCAGAACAAA
>NW_006408589.1:2905958-2907062 GCF_000296735.1 Chrysochloris asiatica
TCAATTAAGTATTAAGGCCACAGATAAACACTAAACATATCCAAGAAGCAAAAACAGATGACCATATCAGCACATGTCCAGAAACAAGATAAAATGTCTGAGACAAATGACCTAGAGGTAGACCTGGACTCCATTCTGGAAGGAGGGCAGGCCTTGGAAATGCCTGAGAAGGAGATTAGAAAAATGACTATAAAATTTTTCAAACAATTTACAATGCAGTTGAGAAAAATAAGGATGAAGTCAGGAAAGCACTACAGGAACAATCAAATAAGACAGATACAGAAAGAGTTCCAAACAATCAATAATAGAATATCAGAAATAGACAATAGTCTGAAAGGGCAAAGGAGTAGAATAGAAGAGATAGAAGGCAGTACCAGTGAGCTAGAAGACAAATCTCTCAATACCACTATTTCAAGCAAATAGAAAAAAGGAAAAAAATATCTGAAGAAGGTCTAAGATTCATGTTGGACAACATGAAGAGGAATAACTTAAGATTTATCAGCATTCCAGAACAACAAAAATCACACACAAGTTCACAGAAATAGTTGAAGAACTGCTGGAAGAAAATTTCTCTAACATCCTGAAAAGTGAAAAGATAAACATTCAAGAAGCTCAACAAACCCCAGGAAAGATAAATCCCAAAAGAAAATCACCAAGACATATCATAATCAAGCTTTCCAAAATCAAAGAAAAGGAGACATGCCTGAAAGCAGCTAGGGAAAACAGAAATGTTACATACAAAGGCAAGCAAGTCAGATTAAGCTCAGATGTCTCAGCAGAAACCATGCAAGCAAGAAGGCAATAGGTAGACATATATAAAATCCTGAAAGAAAAAAAACTGCCAACCAAGAATACTGTACGCAACAAAACTATCAATCAAATACGACGGTGTCATCAAAACATTCCAGGATAAACAGAAGTTAAGCAATTTTGCCAAAGCCAACCCTGCACTATAAAACATTCTAAAGGGAGTTCTGTGGACTAAGAACCAACAAGAACAGACAGCAAACAGAGATTGACATATGTGGCATCACCTCCCAGAACTAAATAGACAGATGGAAGAGTCAAGAACAGAAGAAAATTATAAGAACAAACTCAGAGAAT
>NW_006408589.1:2907348-2923100 GCF_000296735.1 Chrysochloris asiatica
GACTGTTCCCTCCTGATAATATGTCCAAAGTATGAGAGACGAAGCTTGGCCATCTTAGCCTCTAAGGAGCACTCTGGCTGCACTTCTTCCACTTCTTTTGGCAGCCCATGGCACTGTTAGTATTCTCCTCCAACACCATAATTCAAAGGCATCAATTCTACGATCTTCCTTATTCACTCTCCAGCTTTCGCATCCATATGAGGTTATTGAAAATCCCATTTCTTGGGTCAGGCGTACCTTAGTCTTAAAGCTCACATCTTTGCTCTTCAACATTTAAAAAGTTCCTGTGCAGCAGATTTGCCTAATGCAATGCCACCCCTTAATTTTACTCCATAGCACTTATCACAATTTTTAATATTTTTGATTTGTTTATTTGCTTCCTTTCTGTTTCTGTGGCCAAGTAGTAAAAGTGATGAAGGCAGAAGCCTTGTCTGTCTTATCAATGTGTTTACTCTAGTGCACAGAAAACTGTCTGGTGCTTACCAAGTCCTCCTTCTATGTTCTAGGACTGGAGGAAATGAATATGGAGACGGGTGAGGACTGAATTATGTACCTCCCCAAAAGATACAATGTAGTCCTAATTTCTCTGGGGCCCACAAAAGTGACTTGGTTTTGAAATAGAGTGGTTCTTTATACTAGCTGAATGGTGCTTTATAACAGAAGTGAGCAGACAGAGAGATTGAGACAAAAGAAGGATGGCCAACTATAAGCCAAAGACCCCAAGGATTCCAGGACCCACCGTCAGCTAAGAGACAGCATGTCTTTCTCAGAGCCATCAAAAGGAATCAACACAGTTGATAATATGATTTGGGCTTCTAGCCTACACTCAATAAGTGTTACACTCAATAAGTGTTCTTTACAGAATTGCAAATTCTCATAGAATCCAGAAATTCTGGAACCATGGAGTCTGAATAAACCCCTGAAACTTTTTCTGAGGTAATCTTTAAACCTTAAACCAAATATAACCCTGAAGTATTCTTAAAACTAGACAATAGTCTATCTTAATGACTATTTCTGACTTGAATATTATGCTTTTGTAAAAACTACCTATACAGAGAGGCTGAGGACTCTAGACTCATGGAAAGAGAAGGGCTGTGTGCTGGCATCCAAGAGGCAAGCTTGCAGAATGTACCCTTGGGTTGTTCAAAGAATTATATATTCCTGCATGGTTTTGTGTATATCAAAAAGAAAGAAAGAAAAGAGAGGGAATAGAAGCAAATACTATTAGCCAATGATGCCTGGAGGGAATTGTAATCATTGCAATGAAAAAAAATATGATAGGTTGAGTGCTAAACCGATGTTCTCCCATGCAAACTATCACTCACTCAATTCACAATAAAATTAAAAAAAAAAAAAAAAAAAGAGTTTTCTGAAGGTCTGACAAAATAAAATTTACATTATAGAAAAAGAAATAACTGAAAATTTCACACCAGCACATTTTGATCTAAAATATTCTTCAAAGCATTTTTTGGTTGCTGTTTTTATAGAACTACCTAAGTGACCACAGCTACATGAAAGATTAGATAGGAACCTTAGGGGACAGTGAGTTTGTGAATGAGGGAGGGACAACTCAAAAAAAAGGAGGATGAGAATGGATATACTCATAAAGTTATGGTAGGTACAAGTTGAAGAATGTAATCAATGACATTGAGTTATACATATAGAAACTGTTGAACAGATGTAAGATCTGCTGTGTATGCGGCAACAACTACAACAAACTCTGTTCCAGTCAGTCATCTGTGGCATTTTGTTATGGCAGCCTTAGCAAACTGAGACAGAAGCAGACAACTGCTGCTCACTGTACTATATATAACATACCAAGATGGTGAGACCTGATAAAGGAAAGAGTGACTAAATCTCTCTGAAGGGAAGAAGAAAGGGACAGTACATTTTCAGCATTGGGATAATCCCTAAGAAAGGATGGCTAGGAGAAGAATCAGGGACAGAGGTATAGGGAGGAAGAGGGTGTCCAGCAAGGGTGTGTGAGCAGTCAGCCTAGGGAAATCCATCCTCATGGTGGTGTTCAACAACACAACACTATTGAAAACAGTAATCATGTTATAAGAGCCCAGGTTTAGGACTCAGGTGCGGTGGGAGAATGGAGCAGCCCGGGCATCTCAACACCCACTACCAGGTGACTGATGCATCCTCAACACTGAATGGGGTTGTCAGGTATAAGTGTGAATGTGTGGAAGGGTGACTTGTCCTCTGGAGAGGGTGCTTTCCCCTCATTCTCTTCATGGGGTGGCCTGGCTCCAAGGTGTAGCAGGAGAATTTGAAGCCAGACAAAATCTTAGATTCAAACCATGAATTTGCTCTATTCTCATATATAACTTGAGCCAACTTATTTCTTTCTGTGCCTCAGTTTTCATATCTGCAAAGTGAGTGTAACAATTCATACAGGGTGATTTTGTAAGGCTCTTCTGGAAAGGTGTGGAGACTTCCTGGCATATGGCTAGCATCCTAGGAGAATAGTTCTGGGCTTGTCATCATTCTCACTGAGACTTCTTGATCTTATAAGCAAGACAATTTACTCCCTTTTATGGTATTGGAGGATAAGCACTGGACCGCTAACCACAAGGTTGGTTGTTCAAACCCACCAGTCACTCCTTGGAAACCCTATGAGTCAGAAGTGACTCAAAGGCATTTAACAACAAAACTCCTCTCAGGAGCACTGGTGTTGCAACAGGTAAGCACTCAGGTGCTAACTGAAAGGTTGGCTGGTAGTTTGAACCTAGCCGCTCCATCTGCGGTATGCAGATGACACAAACTTGCTCGCTGAAATGAAAAGGACTGAAAATACTTACTGATGAAAATCAAAGACCACAGCCTTCATTATGGGTTGCACTTCAATGTAAAGAAAACAAAAATCCTAACCACTAGACCAATAAACAACATCAAGATAAATGGAGAAAAGATTGAAGTTGTCAAAGACTTCATTTTGCTTGACTCAGCCACCAACACTCAAGAAACAGCAGTTAAGAAATCAAATGGCATATTGTCTTGGGCAAATCAAATGAACAAGACCTCTTTAAAGTGCTGAAGAGCAAAGATGTCAGTTTGAGGACTAATATACCCCTGACCCAAGCCATGGTATTTTCAATAATCTCATATGCTTGTGAAAGTTGAACATGAATTAAGAAGACCATAGAAGAATTCTTTATGAATTCAAATTGAGTTATGGTGTTGGAAAAGAATGTTAAACATACTCAGGACTGCCATAAGAACAAACAAATCTGTTGGAAGAAGTACAGTCAGATGTTCCTTAGGAACAAGGATAGGGAGACTTCATCTCGCATACTTCGGACATATTATCAGGAGGGACCAGTCCCTGGAGAAGGACATCATGCTTGGCAAAGTGGTGGGTCAGCAAAAAAGAGGAAGACCCCAGCAAGATGGATTGACTCAGTGACAGCAGCAATGGGCTCAAGCGAAGCAACAATGGTGAGCATGGTGCAGGACTGGGTAGCATTTCCTTATGTTGTGCATATGGTTGCTATGAGTCAGTGTCAACTCTACAGCACCTAACAACAACAACAAGCAGCTCCACAGGAGAAGCACCTTGTATTCTGCTTCTGTAAAGACTAGAGCCTTGAAAACCCTAAGGCAAAATTCTACTCTGTCACAGGAATTGTCTCTTTGAATTTAAATCTACGCCATGACTCACAACAATAAACGTCTTTCACTGTGGAGGCTGCTGTGCTAACCATTTTCTACCCACACCTTTCTCTACTCTTCCTGTGCTCCTCTTTCACCTGGTGCAGTGACGTGTCTAAGTTATGGTAGGTACTGCACATGCATTTGAAGGGGGTGCCACTGAGCAGTTTCTTTTAACTGTCACAATTCCCATCTCCAATTAGAGAAATTATTCAGCAATTTGAAACTAATCTTATCATTCCCACCCCCTCAGTACACAGGGTTGACAGGGATGGGCAACTTAGACATCAGCTACCCAAAATGGGAGGGCTACAAAGGCAAGAAGTGACTGGCTTACAAGCTTTCAAGAGGGTGCCTAGTTCCAGAGGGTGCAGGGGAAGGTAGACTCTCCAAGGAGCTGTTGAAAGGAGATGGGGATAAGACTCTGGTGGTACAACAGTGAATAATTACTATCAGGACTGACTGTGAAGGTCAGAAATGTAATGGTAGATGTTTTGTAACAAAAGGAGGGGAGTGGTTGATTTTACAGTCCAGGAGCAGAGGACCCTAGGATCATCAGGGGAGAAGAATGGCGTGCTGGACCTTACCCAGAGAAGCAGTGATGCCAGAGATGGAGGCAGAGAGGATGACTTGGACAGTTGGAGATTCTGGGGACTATACACTCAGGGAGGGAGAGGAGCTGTGTGCTGACAGCCAGGGGCAGGCTTGCAGGGTATGCCCTTTGGTTGTTTGATGATGCATGAAGGGATTGTAATCATTGCAATGAAACAAAATACAATAGGATGAATGTAAAGCTGGTGTTCTTGCATGTAAACTATCACATAATTCACAATAAAAACTTTAAAAAAAGCCTAATCCTAGTCTTTATGGGTCAAGGCAGACTGTGGGATCATGTGTTATCTTCCTCTACTGTGCACAGAAAGAGAAGAACTTAAAAAACACACACACACACACACAAAAAAAAAAATTTTGAGCACATTATAGACCAATTTTCATCAGCGAAAACAAGGGAGGTATTTCCATGTTGTGTCAGATGAGCTTGAATTATATTTTTGAACTGATCTTATGGTTGTTGTTGTTGTTGTTAACAAGTGGTATCGAGTTGGTTTCTACTCCTAGCAACCTTGTATAGGGTTTCTAAGGTGCAGCTGAGTTTGAACCACCAAGCTTGTGGTTAGTTGTTGCTGTTGTTGTTAGGGAGCAGCTGGGGTTTGAACCACCAACCACTTCCTGGTCTTGGATCAACCTCACAATTGTTGCCATGTTTGCGCTCAATGATACTGTGACTTTGCCAATCCATCTCGCTGGGGATCTTCCTCTTTTTCTCTGATCCTCCACCTTACCAAACATGATATCCTTCTCCAGCAAGGACTGGTCCCTTCTGACAGTATGTCCAAAGTATGAGAGACAAAGTTTAGCCATCTTGACCTCTAAGGAGCACTCTGGTTGCACTTCTTCCAAAACAGATCTATTGGTTCTTTTGGCAGTCCATGGCACTTTCAATATTCTCCTCCAACACCACAACTCAAAAGCATCCATTCTTCTAAGGTCTTCCTTATTCACTGCCCAGCTTTCACATGCATATGAGGTTATTGAAAATACCATGGCTGGGGTCAGGCGCACGCACCTTAGTCCTCAAGCTGACATCTTTGCTCTTCAACACTTGTGGTTAGTAGTTCAGTGCTTATCCTACAGCACTACACCAGGACTCTGATACTATAGCATAGTTATCTAAAAGATGGGTGTCCAGTGTTTGGACAGGGCACAGCTTCAGTGTTTGCCACAGGTGCTATTTTTGCCTCAGCCTTGGACACTGGAAGATAATTTGTGACAGAAATTGGGACTAAGAATTCATCTCTGTTCTTCCAGACATGTCCCTCTAGCCTTCCACATCTGCATCTGTATAATGGACATAGGGCCAGCACCTGCTGTGGCACAGTGGTTGTACAGACTTGATGAATTATGGATATGAAAGAGTTTGTCATTTGTAAAAAGTTGATGGAGGAACATCAAGGACTGATGTGGTTGTAGAAAGACAGTAGCTCTCAAGAGCCCTGGTGGGCTTTAGGCTTTAAGTGTGGATGCAGGCTGCCAATGGCTGTGGAGAGAATACTCTGCTTTCTTTACACCTCCCTGCTCCTCTCCCACCTCCTCTAATATTTGGGCTTGGATCAGGTTCAAGGGGAACAAAGATTGCCTGGGAATGGGGCTTGGATACTCTCAGAAAACAGCTCTATAAAACATGTGCCCTCTGGCCTTTTAGTGCCTCCCTGGCTCCAGATGAGCCCATGGTAAGACCTAAAACAGCACCCTCACCAGCCACTCCACCCCCCAATCTTTGCAGTGAGCTCTGCTCCCAAAGCCACCTGGAATAAATCCTCAGCTTTCAAGGGCTAGAATTGCCTGGTTTTCTATGGTGCCCTGTTACCGTGGCAACCAGAAGCTCTCCTTTACAGCCTTCAGGAATGTCATTAGGCTGCAAAGGGGAGGAAGCAAACAAAGGGAGGATGTGTCAGGCTGCAGCAGGCATCTGAGAGGGCAGCTCTGTGGGGCAAAAGCTCTTTTTGTGTAGCAGGCTTTTGTTTTTGTGTTGTTTTTTTCCCCCTCTTAAATAAAACATATAAATCATTTTATTACTTAGAACCAACTAAGGCTTTTATTTTCTAAGGGAGGGGAGATGAGGGACAAAAACCAATCAAATGGATCTCAGTGCACAGTCAAAGAATGGTGGAAAAAATATGCTTGCGTTTTAACAAAAACATTATAATGACTTTATGTGCTTCATCACATTAAATTCCCCAACCACCTTATTTTATGCATGAGCTCATAGGGCCAGTGAGGGAGGGAGCAGAACTGAAAGCTTTATTCTGATGGTGAATTCCAGCCTCACTGTGGGGGGTCTCCAGTGTGGCTTTTATGGAAAGCAGTGATTGTGTTGTAAACACCTGGATTTAGGACTCAGGTGTTGTGGATGTAAGGGAAGGATGCTGGATGCCCCTCTTTTTCTCCACCCCTGGCTGTGATGCTGATGCAATGTCTGAAAGAAGCTCAGGGTCCTAGGTGGTTCTGGAATCCTCTTCACATTTTCTTTTGGCTGAATGATTTGAACCTCCTTTGCCTTGGTCTCCCTACCTTCCATCTCTCTAACCCAAACCTCCCTTCAGTAAGGTCAGAGAATCTATCCAAGCACAATGTGGCCACATCACACTGCTCTGCCTAAACAAGGAATTTGAATCATGTCCAAGCTTCTTAGCATCATATCAGATTATGGTGGATTCATGTTGACCCCAGATTGTGCCCATCGCTTTGTTAGGGTAAGGAGACAAGAGAAAAATTACTGAGGAAAATCACTGGCAGTAGGGTAAAAGATCAGTAGAGGTGGCAGTGGGAAAGATGAATAGGACTATTTAAAAAACAAAACAAAAAACCTTCCAAATACAAAGAGCATGGGTTCAGGATACAAACAAGATAAAAAACTATCTCCTTATCCGGTAGGTAAGGTATAAACAAGATTCAAAAATAAAAACAAAAAACTATCTCCTTGTGCATATGAAACCCAATGGAGTTTGTGAGCCCTCCCTTCCCTATTCAACTATCCAGGGGGAGTTGTTGACCATCAGCTACCTACCAAGCTCCCCACTTATTTTAACCCCAACACAGTACCACCAGGGCGTACCTGGTTCTCAAACCAGGATCCTGACAGAAGAAGGCATGCGTGGACAATTACATCAAGTATCCCAGACACCTCAGCAACAGAATCCATCTTGAAATCTTAGACTCCATCATGGAAGTCAGATGTACACAGAGCATGGGAAACGAGAAACAAGGAAACAGCACACGGAAATGGAAATGCATAAACAGGAGTTTTGTTTTTGTTAAGTGCCTTCGAGTCAGTTCCGACCCATAGAGACCCTGTATAGGGTTTCAAAGGAGTGGCTGGTGATCTTGAACCGCCGAACTTGCATTCAAACACTTTGCAATCTGAAGCACTAACCCACAGTTGAAGCCACACCAGGACTCCAACAGGAGTGCTGGCTCCTTTTTTTAAGTCTGGGGGGAAGCCTTTCTGCAGCTCAACTTCTCACTATAAATATAATGTAGACTATGAACAGAGGGATGCTCTTCTGTCTGTGGCACGTTTTCCCAACAGTCATTTTCCATACTGTAATAAAAGTCTTTAATACTATATTTCATGACTTACTAGTATTCTGTAGTCCAATCCAGAATCAGTTTTCTGGAGACTTTGGCAGGACTCTTGAAACTACATCTTTGGAGAACCACAGATGGCGTTGGGTCGACTGTTGGTGAGTAATAAGCGACTGCCAAAACCCTTTTTATTTTGATTATTTGCTGCTTGCTGAGTTGCTCCCTGATAGGGCACAATCTGGGGACCTTTCTTTTCTATAGACAGAATCTTCATATCTTCTGTCTTTATGCTGTCTGCCCTGCCTCATCATTCTTTTCATTGAGCTATGTGGTCGCATGAGTCATTGTTCTCTTAGGATATCTTAGATCTCTAATACTGTGACCCCTGGTCACTTCTTCCCTTCATTCTCCCTTGTCTTCAAACCCATTAAGGACCTGTCCCTGAGTACTCCTATGGATGGGGACTGGCCTCAGTGTGGGGTCGAGTCCCCAAGAGCTGCAGATAATCTTCGTGTTGAGAAGTTTGAGTGCCCAAGACCCACTAGAAGTCTTATCCCCATGGTGAGGAGTTCAAGTCGCCAAGACACGTTGAAAGCCTTCTCTTCTGTTCTTCTTATCTCTCCTACTCCCTGACTGAGGACTCTGTCATATCTATCATCATTCTACTGACTGCCCTCTTGGCTTCAGGAACTAGACTGACAAACTTTTATCTCTTTTTTGTTCATTCAGGGGCTTCTAGACCTTTGTTCTAATTTGTCATTTGACCCTTGGAATCTTCACCATGGCTTCTGCTTGTCAATGCCTTCTCGTGTGGCTCACTCAAATCCTTGGTGTCAGTTCAAGTCTGAACATTCTCTTTATTGATTTCTAAGAGTTTTTCTCTTCTACACTCAAGAGAATAAGAACAATGAACATTACTCTGACCGCTGGTAATTTTTTCCCCCTGAATTAAACAAGCAGACTTCCAAGACTTATTTCTCTCTCTCTTGTGTGAAGAGCTTCTTGGACCCATTGTGGACACGGTTTAACTCTTGGACTGTCATCTTGTCCTCTGCGTCAGGTAAGCACTGTAGATTGAAACCTCTCTGACCCTTGCACTCCTTAAGATTTACAGTCTCAGAAACCCTGTACAAGGTCACTATGAGTCGGAACCCTCTCCACAGCACAGAACAACAACAACAATTCAAAAGGGATTACTCACCCTACTGGTTTCTGGAAGTACTAGTTTTCCATGCTAATGAATGTCGGGATAGTGAGGACTACTTGGACCCATTTGTGGTCTACCTCTGGGCTAGATTAGCCTTTGATAAAGGAAAAGGAGGCCACCTGTTTTCTCCCCTGGCCGTCCTAAACCAAAACATTTTGAAAGTTGTCCAATTTCTTTTTAGACTAGCACTTCTGGAACATTGGAAGGTGGAGGGATTTATTCTTTGGAGCTCACAAGCCTTACGTCCACCTGCCCACGGTCCTCTAATTGTTGTCCACCACTTGTGGAAGGACTGGACCACCAATAGGCCAAACTTCAAGCATGCCAAAAGACTCCTTCCTAGGCTGGTTATTAACTAATTGTGGAGACCTTCCAACAGAGATTAAGAACAGGAAATTTATTTTCTTTTTTGGTGTACCTGGCCCCAGTATACCCTTGGGGACCAAGAACAATGGACCATTAGTGGTTCCCTCTTTTTGAACACCATTTTTCAGCTAGATCTATTTTGCAAAAGAGAGAGAAAATAGGGAGACATCCCCTACATGCAGTGCTTTATGGCCCTGTACAGGAATTCTGAATGGTTGGAGGGTTGTAGATGTGAGGTAACAGGGGCAGGCCCACTTCAGTTCTTTGACTTCAAACTCAAAGCATCAGTATAGTCAGAGGATATTCTAAATAACCCAACCTATAAGGGAGCTGGGCCATAGCTTGCCTCTTCTGAGGCCTCCTCTCCTTGCTCCCTACAAGAGATTGATTCAGACACTAGCCCCATGGTTAACCCACCATATGAAAGGCCGCTTTGCAATCCCCTCTCCCTAAGTAGGCTCCTGTCTCTACCCACCTCTTCCTTCCCAGCCCAAGCTCCAACTTCCCTTCAGTGGACCTGCAATCACAATACAGGATGGGGCCAAAGAAGACAGTATACTCTCCCATTGCCCTAGGAATGGGTGTCTACCCTCTAAGAAAATTACTCAGAACAGGGAGAAACAGGCCAACAGGTGCATGTCTCCTTCTCTGTGTCTAATCTTGGGCAGTGTAAGGAAACATTAAGAAGTATATCAATAGATGCTGAGAAATTTGGGGATAAATCCCAGAAACTGTCCCTCAATTTCTCTCTAGCCTGGAGGAATATAAAAACAATATCGATCATTTGTTATACCACTGGCACAAGGGACAGGATTAAGGCCTAGGCCAGAGAATATGTAGATGAAGCACACAGTACTAACCCTACCTCTGAAATATTTTGGCCAGGACTGGCTGCAGTGCTGGGCCCAGGGTGGGATTATGAGGAGGAAGAGGATTTTTGTTTTGTTTTGTTTAAAAAAAAATTTTTTTTAATGTTTTATTGTGAATTATGTGATAGTTTACATGGGAGAACATTAGTTTTACATTCATTCTATCATATATCATCTCATTGCCATGGTTACAATCCCCTCCATGCAATCCTTCCCCAGTACCCCCCAGGTCTTAAGCACACTGTCGCTCTCCCTTTCTGGATCTAAAATCTCCAGCTGCTCCATCGCTCCACGTCATCATCTCTGACTCCATTTCAGGCATCACTGCTTCTCTGGGTAGGGTCCCGCTCTCTGCTCTTCTCCCTTGATGGTCCTAGGGACCTCCACTCCTAGACTGAAAAGTTAATCACTCCCCTCCTTGCTATAAAATGTCTACCTTTACATTTCCAACCCTCACAATCAGTCCTGATAACAATTATTCACTATTGTATCACAAGAGACCTGTCTGCATTTCATTGCATCAACCCCGCCTAGACAGATTGAATACTACTCACTGGAGATTCTACCTTCCTCCAGGCCCTCTGGATCTAGGTTCCCTCTTGAAACCTTGTAAGCCAGTCACTTCTTGCTTTTGTAGCCCCCCACCACCCATTTTGGGTAGCCAATGTCCAAGTTGCCCATCCCTGCCCACTCTGTGTCTGGAGGGGGTGGGAATGATTCTTGCTGTAAGGACTTGTTCCCTCTTTTGATCTACTGCTTCCATAGGTGTAGGTCAAGTTCATCAAATTGTATGAGAATGCTTTTTCTTTAAGGAAGAGGATTTTGACACATGCAAACACCTAGTAACTTGTGTATTAGAAAGGATGAAGGAATGTGTCTCCAAAGCAGTCAATTATGATAAAGTTAAAGGGAGTACTCAGGGGAAAGAGGAAAATCCCCCAACTTCCTTGAGAAGGCTGACTGAGGCATTCAAAAAGTATATAAATATGGACCCAGATTCAGCTACTGGGAGGGAGGTCTTAAGTATGCATTTTTTGACATTAGAAGAAAATTAAGAAAGGCAGAACCAGAATCTGACACTCCTCTGTTCCAGTTAGTGGAGGATGCAAAAAAAAATAGTGTTTAATAACCAAAATGAGTCTTAGAAAAAGAAGCAAGGTCAACTGCTGGAAGTCGCTTTAGGATATTCAGCTAATTTAACCACTACTTCAGATTAATGCACTGGATCTCAAGGTCAGCTTGAACCACAAAGTCAACAGTTCAAGTTCACCAGCTGCTCCTCAGAAACCCTATACCGGGTCACTAGGAGCTCTCTAGCATAGTGGTTATGAGTCGGGCTATGAACCACAAGGTCAGCAGTTCAAAACTACCAGCTGTACCGTGGGAGAAGGATGAGGCTTTTTGTTCCTGTAAAGATTTACAGCCTCGGAAACCCTGTACAGGGTCACTATGAGTCGGAACCGACTCCACGGCACACAACAACAACGAGTCAGAACCACCTTGACTGCACTTAACAACAACACCTTGACAAAACCCCTTTAGCTCAGGTGCTGGAGGAAGAAGATGAGGAAGGAGTAGCCGGGGCCCAACACAAGCAGATACCAATCGTAATCAGTGTCATAATTGTGGACATTGGTAACAAGAATGTCTGGAGTGTCCTAAAACAGGGTGCACTGTTGACCCCACTGACTAAGAGGCTTGACTCCTCTAATGGTGCAACTCCAACCCCTCTGTCTGAGGGAAACCTGCACTTTCAGTGGTGGAGGCCAGTTGTCCCCCATGACCAGGAGACCAGGAAAATATCATCATCCCCACTACAGAGCCTCAGGTGTCTACTGAAGTTGAAGGTAAGACTGTTTTATTCATGTCAGATACAGGAGCCACCTTGTCAGCCCTGCCAGCCTTACTTGGCCCCTTATCCTCTACTGAATGTCGGGTCAAGGGGATTAAGGGAGGGCCCCAATCTAAGCCTTTAACAAAACCATTACTATGCCTCTTTCAAAACAAAAACGTCCTACCTGTCTTTGTCTTTGTGCCTGAATGTCCAACTTACCTATGGAAAGGGATTCCCTTCTCAAATCAGAAGCCTAAATCTCCCAAGGGGATAAAATTCCTGTAGTCCATGAGTCCAGGCCAGAAAAAGACCATTTATTTTGCTTTCTAGAATATCATGCCCCTGAATTATCAGAGGTCCCTGATCCACCTGAAGTTCCTCCCAAAGTTTGGGTTGTCTCACAGCCAGGTCAAGTTCAGGGAACAGACTCTGTTAAAGTTGCATTGTGACCTGGAGCCACATTCCCCCATAAAAAGCAATATTCGTTAAAACTAGAAGTCCTGAAAGGTATCAAACCAGTAATTGGCCAACTCTTATGGGCTGGGTTACTGAGACCTTGCAGTTGCCCTGGCAACACTCCTGTCTTACCCATATTAAACCCTAATGGTTTATATCTATTTGTTCAGGACCTCAGAGCAATGTTTAATGGTGCAAAGGACAAGTCAAAGATTGTTGAATTTGCCACTGACATCCACAGGAGGAGAGAATTCTTCCTCGAGTTTACCCTGATTCAAGAATCACTAATTCATTCTGGCACTCTGCCTTGTTTTCACCCACAGAAACCCCCTCGTCACCACCTCTCCCATTTTGGTCCAATGGCTGAGGTGGAATCACAGTGACTGTTTTTACATTGCTACCACTAAACATAAACTGTTCCTTAATAATGACACTTTCTTTCAGAAACCTACCTCATAAAACAGGGTTCTTTACAGTTGAGAAGACTATACTTTGAGAGTTGATGGTCAGTTAATTCCTCCAATTGTGAAGCCCTAAAGTTATGGACAAAGACCAATACTATTTGCAGTCCTCAAACCATGACTTTCTTATGTGTTTATACTAATAATCCTTGCAATTTTCAGTGTGTCCAAATGTCATGGGCTTCATAACCACCTAGTGCCTAAGGCCCCATACATAGTCAGTGTACTCTAGGATACATGGCACACCACCTAGTCCTTTGTAATTATACCCTCTTCCCCTCATCGTGTGTTCAATGCCAGCTTAGCCTTCTAGACAGTATTTTAAGTTGGGGCAGGAAAACTTTTGTGTTTGCACCCCCTTGGGCAATGTACAATGAGTATGAATTCATCATCTCCAATTTCACTGCAGAAGTCAAACTTCTCTCTGACGAAACAGCAGGAGCCTTAATAGAAATGCAAGAATCATTGAACTTATTAACTAATGTGGTCTTAGATAACTGCATAGCACTTAACTATCTGCTCACCTCTCAGGACAGTGTCTGTGTCATCATAAATACCACCTACTGTTTGTACATCAATAATTTTTCAAAAGTCAAGATGTAAGCCCATGAAATTTTTTGCCATGCCGTTTGACTTCAATACCTTAAGACGTCCCTGTTTTATGGGAAGCCAGTCCTGGAGTTCTTTCTATTCTCACCATTTCTTTTAATCTTCATATACATCTTACTATTCGACTCCTGCCTCCTTGGTATATTTATTAGACTTATTTCCTCTAGGCTCCAGGATTCTCACCTACAAATCCTGATTTTACAAGATGACCACCCTTTACCATGCCACCCCTTGGGTCCTTAGCACAGACAGAGAGAGATTTCTATCATGTTAGGCAGGCCTACAACACAGTGCCAGTCAGAAGTAGCTCCAGAAAAATGAGACCTCTGTTCCTTTTCCCAAAAAATACTTTGGTTGCAAGTCTCTGTGTGGGGAAGTGTTAGAGTAAGGGGACAAGAGGAAAATTACTGAAGAAAATGGCTGGCATCAGCAGAAATGATCAGTAGTGGCAGCAGTGAGAGAGATCAATAAAACCATTAAAAACAAAACTTCTAAATACTAAGAACGGGGGAGGGAAGCAGGATATAAGCAAGACAACAAAAGTATCTCCTTGTCAGGCAAGCAAGTTATAAGCAATTAAAAACAAAACAAAAAAACTATCTCCTTGTGAATCCAGAACCCAGTGGGATTTGTGAACTCTTCCTCCCTGTTCAGCTATTCAGTGAGAGTTGTTAACCATCAGTTACCTATTAACCTCCCCCTTAAACAGTTTTCAGTGCAGGCACAAAGTATTGTTGGATAACCCCAATATGGCACCATCAGGGCCAAAATAGCTCTATCAGAAAGGTGCATATGTGGACAGTTTTGTCAGGTATTCCAGACACCGCTACAATTGAATCCATCTTGAAATACTAGATTTCTTCATGGATCTCAGATGGGAAAAAGAAACCAAGAAACAGCACACAAAAGCAGAGGTATACAAACAGGAAAGCCTGCCCCACTTTTGAAATCTGGCAGAATCATATCTGCAGTTTAACCTTTCACTATAAATATTCCTTAGATTGTGAGCACAGGAAGGCTTTGCTGTCTATGGCATGTCTCTACAACAGCATTTTCCATATGCTAATAAAACTCTTTAATGCTATACATTATGCTATACTCTAGTCTTCTGTAGCCCAACCCCGTATCAGTTTCAACCATGAGGTTAACCAAACACTTAAAGTTCCTTCGTATTTCATCTTCTTTATTTAAAATTTATTCTTCTACCTGGAACAATAGCCTTCATTATTAATCAAGTAAAATTCTGTTTGAACATTCAACTTCCCATGTGAGGTCTTCTCTAATTTCTGGTCCCCTCCATGTCCATGAAGTCCTGGTGTGGCACTCTAAGATTAGCACTGGATTGCTAACTGCAAGGCCGGTGGTTCAAATTCATCAAGTACTCCTCAGAAACCCTATACAGGAACTAACTCAATGGTATGTAACAATAGCTGACAACAACCACTTCCATACATACTGAAGCCCATCCCTCTTTTCCACTCTGAAACCTACTAAGCACTCATACCAACTCTTTTATTTACTAAAAATACCTATTTACATTTGTCATTTCACTAAACTATGAACATCTGGAAGACAGAGGCTACCTCATTTTGGTGATTGGTTTTAGTAATATGAGCACATATAAGATGCTTGCAAATTATTGGATGGTTAATGGCAGGTGAATATGCATGTGTAGATGGATAATAAAAAGAATATACAAATAATATTAAAGCTGTTTTAAACTAAGCCAGTAAGATATGATACTAAGATGAACTACATTGATTTGGAGTTGTTGTCATATGATTTTCTTGATATAAAGAAGTCTGTTCTGATGCTGAAGCCAATGATTACACACATAGCATGACTATCCAGGCGTGCCCAAGAACTAGTAGCATCTTGTCTTATCTTGTTTAACACCTTTAACATCACCGACAAGTCCACAAACTTAGAGAAAAATCTATGGCTTTAAATGCATTTATTAGAAAATCATCAAAGCTGACCACAAAAGGACTTGGCATGAATTTTTTAAAGGCAGAAAGAGCTCTTTTAAAATATATATTTTTAAAGAAAGTACAAAATAACCCTGCCCAAGAATGGATTCTCTAGAGGAACAAAACTAGTAACATTTTTGGATGTGTGTGTGTGTGTGTGTGTGTGTGTGTGTGTGT
>NW_006408589.1:2923430-2924794 GCF_000296735.1 Chrysochloris asiatica
CCATGGTATTTTCAATAACCTCACATGCATGTGAAAGCTGAACAGTGAATAAGGAAGACCATAGAAAAATTGATGCCTTTGAGATATGGTGTTGGAGGAGAATACTAAAAGTGTCACGGGCTGTCAAAGGAACCAATAGATCCATTTTGGAAGAAGTGCAGCCAGAGTGCTCCTATAGAGGCCAAGATGACCAAACTTCGTCTCTCATACTTTGGACATATTGTCAGGAGAGAACAGTTTCTGGAGAAGGATATCATGCTTGGTAAGATGGAGGGTTGGAGAAAAAGAGGAAGACCCCCAACAAGATGGATTGGCCAAGTGGCAGCATCAATGGACTCAAGTGTGGCAGCAGTAGTGACGTTGGCCCAGGATTGGACATTGTTTCCTTCTGCTGTGCATAAGTAGCCATGAGTCAGTGCCGACTCGATGGCACCTAACAACAGCAACATATATGGAGTCCTGGTATGACACTGTGGGTTAATGTGCTGGACTGCAAGTTTGGTTTGAACCAAGGGTCGGTGGTTCAAGCTCACCAACCACTCTCAGAAACCCTATACAGGGTTGTTATGAGTTGGTACCGATTCAAAGGCACTTAACAACAATAACAACAACTATATATAAACACTATATATGGAGTCTTGGCGTGGTGCTATAGGGTAAGCACTCAACAATAAGGTTGGTTTGAATCACAAAGTTGGTGGTTCAAATTCACCAGCCTCTCTTCAGAAACCCCATACAGGGTCACTATGTATGTATATTCATATTGTGTTGTTAAGTGCCATTGAGTCAATTCTGACTCATAGTGGCCCAGTATAGGATTTCTGCAGAGCTGGTAGGTTTGAAACACCAAGCTTGTGGTTCAAACCAACTTTGCAGTCCAGAGCATTTGTAACTCACAGCGCCACACCAGGATTACCCATATACATATACCATATATATGGAGAGAGTCCTGGTGTGGTATTGCAGGATAATGCCCTGGACCATAAGGTCAGTTTGAACCACCAAGTTGGAAGTTCAAACTCACCAGCCAATCATTGGAAATGCTATACAGGGTAACTAAGAGTCAGAACTGACTCAGCATTCAACAACAAGAATATATATATAAACAACATGTATATATGACAGTTTAAACTAAACAAAAGGACACTGAATGGCTTAAAATCAGGAAAGGTGTGTGCCCAGGTTATATCCTTTCATGTTCAATCTGCATGTTGAACAAATAATATGAGAAGCTGGATTGTATGAAGAAGAACAAAGCATCGGGATTGGAGAAAGACTCATTAACAACCTGCAATATGCAGATGATACAATCTTGCTTGTATAAAAGAGGAAGACATCCACTGAGATGGATAGATACAGTGGTA
>NW_006408589.1:2925068-2928888 GCF_000296735.1 Chrysochloris asiatica
AGGCTGTAAATCTTTACGGGAGCAGATCGCCTCATCTTTCTCCCACGGAGCAGCTGGTAGTTTCGAACTGCTGACCTTCCGGTTCGCAGCCCGATTCGTAACCACTACGCTACCAGAGCGCCTTACTCTCTCTCGATAGATAGATAGATAGATAGATAGATAGATAGATAGATAGATAGATAGATAGATTGTTGTTGTTAAGTGTCGTCGAGTCAGTTCCGACTCATAGCAACCCTGTATAGGGTTTCCGAGGAGCAGCTGGTGAGCTTGAATTGCTGACCTTGCAGTTCAAACAGCTTCGCATTCTGGCATATTAACCCACAGAATACACCAGGATGGTGGTGGTTATGTGCCGTGGAATCGGTTCCGACTCATAGTGACCAGGATAGAGAGAGATTTATTCCTCTCTGTGTGCATAGGTATAATATATATATACACACATATGCAGAGAGAGAGATTTAGCTATATCTATCAATTTGTTTATTTCAAAATTGGACCTTGAACACATAACAATCTGAATTTAGAGACCATCTAAAGAACAGATTTGGTGCATTAGACACTAACGACTGAAAACCAGCAGAATTGTGGGATGACATCAAGAATGTCATATATGAAGAAAGCAAAAGATCATTAAAAAGACAAGAAAGAAAGAAAAGATCAAATGGTTAAGATTAGGGCCCACCCTTCTATGGTATGACTTTCTTAATATAACTGATATCATCTGCAAAGGAAAACATTCTTTTTTCAAAGTTATACTCACTAGTAAAGACATTGTTAAATGTCTTCCAGTTGGTTCTGACTCTTAGTGACGCTGTATAAGATTTCCAAAGTTTGAACCACCAAGTTAGTGGTTAGCAGTTCAGTGCTTATCCTATAGCACCAAACTAGAGCACAGTAAAGAGGCTGTTGTTGCTACATACCGTCGAGTCTGTTCCAACTCATAGTGGCCCTGAATAGGGTTTCTGAGGAGCAACTGCTAAATTTGAACCACCGTCCTTGTGGTTCAAAGTGATCCAGTGCTTATCTTATAGCACCACATCAGGGCTTCCAAATATTATTGGGTGGGGGGGGAAGGGGGAGGCAAAATTCAATCCATAACACTGACCAAAGATAAAAGAGTCAACTTCCTCTGCCTAGCACAGTCTGAGTCACTGTATCTCCAGAGAGCCTGGAACATTTGTGTTTACAAAGCCCCTTTTTGAGCACACCATCCTGGTTTCTGACCAACCAGGGTCCAGTGCAGTATACCTTTCTCTTTCCAGGTAGACCCTGAAATATTTCTTCTCCTAAGAAATAATTTCAAGAGCCTCAACAACTCTGGAACCATCTGTTTAGTGATTGAACCTCAGGCCATTGTTTTCCGCTGAGGCCTAGTTTCATTTTGTGAGTAATGTAATCCCCAAACCCCCATGCAGAGAACACGCAAGACCCACAGCCAACACTGTTACTGCTTTGGGGGCAGCAGACGGCAAGTTTGCATTTTCCACCAACTTGATCACATAAATTCTTCTACACAGCCTAGCTGCGGAATCATCAGACTAAAGATTTTCTATATCTCCTTCCCACAACCAAACTCAAGAAGAATTTCTAATTTTCTGTAGAGCCTCCGTTCTCCACAGATACCTTTCCCAGGGTTTTGCTGCACCAAACACATTGATTTCTTGACGAAAAAGCCAGAATTGATCCAGCCTTCTCCAAGGCCTTAATGAGAAGATTGTCTGCCAGCTTGAGACACCACCATCTGAGTCCCAGCAGGGATTTAGGAGGACTTTGTCACAGGGCACAGTGAAGCACATCCTCCCAGGTGGAAGCTCTGAAGGCACCTCATTAAACTGACTAACCTTTGCACAGAGACAAAAACCCTCAGCCTGGAAAGCAGGAAGTCTGATGTAGGAAGAACAGTCCCTTTAAAGCCTGTGTAACCTTGGAAACAAGTGTAAACTTCTCTGAGCTTCAGTTTCTTCATCTGTGAAATGGACATAATAGCACATCTCTCTTCAACTCCCAAGGGCTTTTATCTGAGACAATAATTATGAATGTGCTCAGCCCAGACCAGGAGTCCAAGAAATGCTTTCTTTCACTCTGTTTCTACTAAGAAAATGACCTTCATGCACAGTTTTGTTTTGTTTTGGGGGTGGGGGAATCCTGTGACATTTTGTTTTGTTTTGAAGTTGTTGTTGTTGTTGTTATGTGCCATGGAGTCGGTCCCAACTCATAGTGACCCTGTGCAGGGTTTCTGAGGCTGTAAATCTTTACGGGAGCAGAAAGCCTCATCTTTCTCTCAAAGACAGCTGGTAATTTCTAACTGCTGACCTTGCAGTTCACAGTCCGATTCCTTCAGTGTGGGTTGCACCTAAACATAAAGAAAACAGAAATCCTCATAACTGGCTAAAAACAAAAAAAACACCACGATAAAAAGAGAAAAGATTGAAGTTATCAAAGATTTCATTTTACTTGGATCCACAAAAGTATCAATGCCAATGGAAGTAGCAGTCAGGAAATCAACCAATCTATTGCATTGGGCTAAGAACCTCTTGAAAGTGTTAAAAAGCAAAAATGTCACTTTGAGGCTTAAGGTTCACCTGATGAAGTCATGGTATGTTCAACCACATCAAAGTCATGCAAAAGCTGTACAATGAATAAGGACTGAAAAAATGATGCCTTTGAATAAGATTTGGACTACCAAAAGAAAGAAGAACTTTTGGAAAAAGTGTAACCAGAATACTCCTTAGAAGCAAAGATGGTAAGAATTTGGACTTGTTATTAGGAGGGATCAGTGCCTGGAGAAGAGACATCATTCTTGGTAAAGAAAAGGGTCAACAAAAAAGTGGAAGAACCCAATGGGATGGAGTGACAGTGATGAGGCTAAGAAGAGAGTCAAGGTGTGAGAGACAAAAGTCCCTCCCACATGTAGGGTCAAGAGGCCCATCAGTGGATGTCAGAATCATACCAGAAAGAGTGGGGGAGAAGAAGAGAGTCCTGTGTCCCACAAACTCTCAGTCCCAGGCAACCTGGTGGCTAGTCACCCTAAAGGTATGATGGGAACGGTGAAGCTGGGCACAGTCAAAAGCGAGATGCAGGGGTAACAAGGGGGAGTGGCACTGGAGTAAGGACGATAGGACCCAAAAAGCATTTTGCAGACTCGGAGCAGGAGCTCCATGAATGCAAATGTGCTTATGAAGACAGAAGTCGGCCACTCTCTGCAGCCCTACACCACCCTGTCAGCAATGCTGCACAAATACCTTTAGTCCCCTGCCATGGGACTGTCACCAGGAGATGAGATGCTGCAAAGTCACTGGACCTCTTAGGGTCTCAGTCTCCTCATCTACAGAAGCGAGATGCTGGTTCAGACTCCAGAAAAAAAGTAGAGAAAGTCAGAAATGGAAGCTTCAAGATTGGAGGACAGAACAGGCACATGAGGCATGTACTAGCCCCTGGACTGGGAAGGACAGAGGTGGAAATCCACAGAGAGATTCAGAACAAATTGCATGTGTTGAACTTCATGGTCTAAGAAATGTGACTATAATTTCACAAACCATGACAAACAATAATAATAACATTTCTTTCTGAGCACTTACCATATGTCAGATGCTGGCAGGTTTTCTCTTTTCATCCCCCAGTAACCCTACGGAGTAAGTAGAGTTTCTATACCTACCATCCTTCAGTCAGCTGTGATGATTGGCGTGTTGCTATAAAGCTCAAAACTGTGCCACCCAGCAGGGTTATGAACGGTGGGTAGGTTTCAACAGAGCTACCAGATCTGGTTATCTCCTTCTGAAAATTAGCCAATGAAAATCCTATCAATCAAAGGTAGGGGGAA
>NW_006408589.1:2929093-2937121 GCF_000296735.1 Chrysochloris asiatica
AGCCCGATTCGTAACCACTATGGACAGTAGTGGTTGTGAAACATGGGGTATGTGGTTGGTATGGCTGGATTGTACATGTAAAAGTGGTTGAAATGGCCAATATTTTGTTTATATATTTCCACAACATAAATAATACCTATGGATTACAACAGAATACTGTTTGATGTAGAGCTGGAAGATGAGCCCACTAGATTGGAAGTCACTCAAAATATAGTGACTACAACAGACTCAATGTACCAACCACTGCAAGCATGGGTGGTACAGGCCTGGGCAAGCTTTTTTTTTCTGTTGTACATAGGGTTGCTATGAGTTGAAGCTAACTCAATGGCACCTCACAACTATGTCCATTTTACAGATTAGAAATGTGAACTTTAGAAAAGGCAGATCTCTTATCCAGATCACCTAAAGTAATAGAAGAATTTGGTGGGTTGATTGCCTAAGCCCAGGAGTCCCCAGATAGTGCAAATGGCTAAATGGTCAACTACTAACCAAAAAGGTTGATGATTCAAAGCCATCCATCGGTTCTGACCCAAGCCATGGTATTTTCAATAACTTCATATGCATGTGAAAGTTGGACTATGAATAAGGGAGCCTGTAGAAGAATTGATGCATTGGTGTTTTGGTGTTGGAGGAGAATATTGAAAGTGCCATGGGCTGCCAAAAGAACCAATAGATCTGTGTTGGAAGAAGTACAGCCAGAGTGCTTCATGGAAGCCAGGATGGCCAAACTTCTCTCACGCTGCTGCTGCTGTCAAGTGTCATCAAGTCATGTCCGACCCATAGTGACCCTTTATAGGGTTTCTGAGCAGTGATTGGTGAGCTCGAACTGTTGCAGATCAAACCAACTTTGCAGTCCAGCGCATCAACCCACAGTGCCACACCAGAAGTCCTCTTCTCTCATACTTCATATATTTTATCAGGAGGGACCAGTCCCTGGAGAATGATATCATATTTAAGTGGCTGTTGTAGAGTGCCTTCGAGTTGATTCCGAGGAGAAGCTGATGAGTTTGAACCACCAACCTTGCAGTTGCAACAACTTTGCAGTCTGACGCATTAGCCCACAGTGCCACACCAGGACTCCAGTGGTGGGTCAGAGATAAAAAGGAAGACACTCAAAGAGATGGATTGGCACAATTGCTGCAGCAATGGGTTCAAATGTAGCAATGATTGTGAAGTTGGTGGTGTTTGTTCAAATGTAGCAATGACTGTGCGGTTAGGACCAGGCAGTGTTTCACTCTATTTTGCATAGGGTCTCTATGAATCAGTACCAACTCGATGGCACCTAATAACAACAACAGCAACAGCAACATGGGTTCTGGGAAGAAATCCCTGGTGATCTACTTCCAAAAGGTCATGGTGTTGGTGGTGTCAAATAGGTTCTGACATACAGCACCCCTGTTTAGTGTTTCTGAGTCTGTAAAACTTAATGGGAGCAGAAAGCCTCTTTATCCCTAAGAGCCGATGGTAAATTCAAACTGCTGACCTTGAGGTCAGCAGGCCAGCTCATAGTCCACTGCACTATCAGGGTTCTTTTCCAAAAGGTTCTACCCTTTAAAAATCCTATGGAGTAGATCTCTACTTTGAGACACACAGGTCGTCGTAAGTCAGATTGACTTGACTGCAACTGTTTTCAATTTTTTCTTAAGTACTAGTTTCCGTGCTTTACACTCAAGAATTGTAAGTAGGGGCAAGTTGATCCATACATGGTGATGATGGAACCACATCTATTTCTGAAGAGGGCAGGAGGATGCTGGGGAGACCAACCCCCAAGCCATAGCCCAGAGCACCTCAGCCTGCTATAATCAAACACTTGCCTTTAGCACCAGCTGTATTCACTGAAATCCAATCTAAAATTAAGCCTTGCCTAAGCCTTTTTGTGTTTCAGTTATAGATCCATTATAAATCAAAAAAAAAAAAAAAAAAAAAAACCTTCTATACCACTGATAGCGTAGTGGTTACGAATCAGGCTGTGAACCACAAGGTCAGCAGTTCAAAACTACCAGCTGTTCCACAGGAGAAAGATGAGGCTTTCTGCTTCCGTAAAGATTTACAACCTCAGAAACCCTGTACAGGGTTGCTATGAGTCGGAACTGACTCCACTGCACATAACAACAACAACAACATGCCACAATCATTGGCCAGACACTTTATCTACTCTAACCCCTGAAGGCATGTTTTCACACTTCATTTTTTTCCGCATTCAGTTAAAATAGTCATTCCTGACAATTGATACTCTCCTTCAACCAAAGAATCCTCCTCCCCGCTACCTTTTTTTCTTTAAGTTCTGTGAAAATAGCGTGTGCAATTATAAGTACCTTTCCAAATAATCCGGCTTATTGGGTTCTACAAGAAAGGAATTTTTCTATGAACATTTTGAAGCCCACATTGAATTTGTGGTGTGGACTAAAAAACACAGAAACTTTACATGCATAATACTATAATTTGTGCTATCAATCATACTAGGCTGGCAGCACTAAATGAGGGCCTTTTGTGTTGAAGAAACACAAAATGAACCCTTTCTCAATGACAAGTAGCAGAATGGGAGGCAGTTAGCATGTCTGGAATCACACAGAAGAGGGATTCAATCCCGGCCCTGCTCTTTCTTGCTGTGTGCTTGTGGACAAGTCACTAAAGCTCCCAGGCACTCTGCTTTCTCATCTGTAGAATAGGAATAAAATTATTTCCCTCACATGGTCCCCTGGAGATTAACAAAATGTCAGTGTTATTGTCAAGTGCCATTCAGCCAATTCCAACTCATAGAAACCCTATAGGACAGTAAAACTGACTCGTAGTGTTTCCAAGGCTGCAATCTGTAGGGAAAGGAGCCCTGGTGGCCTCGTGGGTTAAGCATTGGGCTGCTAACTGCAAGGTCAGTGATTCAAACCCATCAATCACTCTGAGGGAGAATGATGAGGCTGTCTGCTCCTGTAAAGATTTACAGTCTTAGAAACCCTATGGAGCAGTTCTAGTCTGTCCTCTAGGGTGGACTATGAGTTGTGGTCAACTCGAACAGCAATGAGAACGTATACCAGAGCAAATCACCACCAGCCACTCCTTGGAAACCCTATACAAGATCTCTATGAGTCAGAAACAGCTCCACAGCACTTAACAACTACAACAGTAGTTCTACTGCAGAGTTACTGGTGACATCAAATTATCTACCTTTTGACCTCGGATTAGCAATACTCAACCAGGGCTCCTTATTAACAAAATAATGCATGTCAAGCCAAGTTAGAGTGCCTGGCACAAATACAGACTCACTGACTCCTGGTGTGGAGCTGCAGGATCAACTCTGGACTTCAAACTATAAGGTCAACAGTTCAAACCCACCAGGTGCTCCTTGGAAACCCTATACAGGTCTCTATGAGTTGGAACAGACTTGACAGGACTTAACAACAACAAAATGGCAGTATGATTTTTTTATTAATAGCTTTATATTGTTTCCTGCAATGAGAACAAAGAACTGTGGATGCTCTTTGTCAACTGTCAACTCTTCTGCATGTGCTCTTACTCCTCATGCAGATAAGAAGTTTACATCTTAGCCATGATGTTCCTTGGGAGGAAGCTAGGTCACAAAGCAGAAGAAGCCATGGAAAGACCATCCACTGAAACTTCCTGGGCCTCAGTTTCCTCTGTAAAATTGGCTGGTCATCTCAACCTCACCAGCTTGTTGTGAATATTGATTAAAATAAAAAGAACAATTGTCACTGAGTTGATTCCACCTCATGATGACGCTATGTATGCCAAGAAGAGCTCTGCTTCCTAGGGTTTTCAATAGTTGATCTTTTGGAAGTAGATGCCAGATCTTTCTTCTGAGGTACCTCTGAAGCACTCCACCAATCGTTTGTTGTTGTTGAGTGCCGTCGAGTCGGTTCCAACCCATAACAACCCTGTACAGGGTTTCCGAGGCTGTAAATCTTTACGGGAGCAGAAAGCCTCATCTTTCTCCCGCGGAGCGGCTGGTAGTTTCAAACTGCTGACCTAGTGGGCAGTAAAATGCCTAACCATTTGCACCACCTAGAGACTTTAGAATATTGGCTAAAGTGTATAAAATGCCCTCCTCAGTGCCCATCACCTAGTTGTCACATGCCAGTTTTCTTCCTTTCCATGCCCACTGTGCCAGTCATTGCTTTCCACACAGAGGAAGCAGGGCAAGGATCCTTGTACCTATTGGAGCTGAGCGGTGAGCTGAGCTCTCTGAAATCACTCAGAAGGATGCAGCTAGAATTTTAACCCCATGCTCCATAGCTGTCTCATTCAGTCACTCAGTCAAAGTCTACTGAGTGTTTCTCAGCTGCCTCAGTGGGCTGGGCTACTGCACCCACCTGACATCACTAGGCCCTGGTGAGGGCAGTGACGGCAGAGAAGGGCCAAGGGGCCATGTCTCCTTTCTGTGCCTTCTCCTGTCTCCTCCCTGTTTGTTCTTCTGCTCATTTTCTTTTCTCCAGGGCTTCACCACCCACACAGTCAGCCACATTCTGATGAAGTTAATAATCAGGGTGTCAGCTTTAAATACCAGTTAGCTCAAGGGATAGAACCTACTTGTCAAAAACAACAGGAAAAAAAAAAAACTAACAAGAGGAAAATTCCAGTTGGGTTAACTTTAGCCCATGGTGTCCAGTCATTTTGACAGTTATATTTATATCCATCCATCCATTCATTCATTCTCAGAACAAATATTTATGAGCACTCATCTCTCATGCTTTGAACATGTTATCAGGAGAGACCAGTCCCTGAAGAAAGACATCATGCTTGAGAGCAACACCCCAACAAGATGGATTGACACATTGGCAGCAACAATGGGCTCAAATAACACAACCGTGAGGATAGCCCAGGACCAGGCTACATTTCATTCTGTTGTGCACAGGGTTGTAATGAGTCAGAACTGACCTGACAGCTCTTAACTAACTAATTAATTAGCTGCTAGATATTTTTCTGGGTCAGAGGTCAGAAAATGTTTTCTATAAATGGCAGGACAGTGAATATTTAAGACTTTGAAGGTCTACTTATGTGACAGAGCCTGGCACATACATTCACATTATTATGATTTGGTCATGTGGCCCTCTAGACCTCCAATAGAGCATAACTCATACTCTCACAACAGCTTGTAAAGTAGATGTCTCTATTCACATTTTAAAGATGAGGAAACTGAGAATTAGAATCATCAAGACACTTGTTGATGTCACACTCGACTCATTAGTTTCATTCAGTCCAAAATATTTTATGAGCATTTACCATGTATTCAGCAAGAAGTCCTGTGGTTAAGTGCTCAACTGCTAAACTAAAGACTACTGGTTCAAATCCACCAGTCACTCTGGAGAAGAATCCCTCCAATCTGCTCCCATAAGACTTACATTCTCAAATCCCTATATGTCAATTGTACTCTGTAAATATATAGGGTCACTCTGAGTCAGAATAGATTTGAGGGCACACACCAACAACATTTGTGTACCTGGCAGTGTTCAAAGCACTGGAATTATAGCAATGAGCAAATCAAAGTCCCTGTCCTCATGGAGCTGACATTCTAGTGAGGGAGACACAATAAATGTGCTATGTCAGGCTATGACAAGTTCTTGGTAGACAAAGCAGTAAATAGAAAGAGTGGTCTGAGAGGACCTCTCTAAAGAGCTAACAGTGGACAGAGGAAATGTAGGTATGAGGCACTTGAGAAAAAAAGAGCATGACCAAAGGACCTCTGGTAGAAACATGCTTAGGAACACCTTTTTCAGACACTGGACTTTCTTCTGAGTGAGAGATGACGTCCTGGAAAAGCCTGTGGAGAGGTCTTAAGCAGCAAGAAAGGGTCGGAGGTGAGCTTGCCCTTCCATTATTTGCCATTGAATGGATTCTGACTCATGTATATCAGAGCAGAACTGTGTTTCCTAGGGTTTTCAATGGCTCCATAGGATTTTTCGGAAGTAGAAAAGCCTTTCTTTTGAAGCACTTCCAAACTTTCAACTAGCAGTCAAACATGCACAGTCTGAGACTGCGCTTTGATCCATACTAAACCCCCACCCCGCAGCCCCAGATACCCAAGAACATGTCAGTTCTGTGAGGTATCTCCAGGAATAGTGAGCAGCCCAGCTCCAACACACCCACCCCCTTATCACACACAGAGTAAACTGAGCCAAGATGGCAGCAAGCTCCATGATGGCCCACATCCAAGGAGAGACAGGTCTGTGTGCCTTGCCCTCCAGACTAGAGCTCTGGTCCTGCATCCCCACTGAAGCTGGAGCAGGCTTCTCACCTGACTTCCACAGCCTGAGTATCAGCTGCCCCAGGAAGAGTTAAAGGGAGAAAAGAGATTTCTTTAAAAAACACACACACACAAAGAAACATTCATTTCCTAGTGAATCCTAACTGTTAAAAGTAAACTCAGCCAATGCTTCCATAAATAAAACATCATGTTCTTCTTTTGTGACTCCCTTCGAGTTTCTCTTTTTCCCAAATACTACAGGCAGGTGTGTGTGGAGTCAAAACAAAACAACTAAGTAGGTTAATTTCTTTCTTTCTTAATCAGCAGAAAGTCATTATTTTTGTCCATTAAAAATTATTTCTTTTGTAAAAAGTATTTTAACTAAGGTCAGAATTGCACAGCTCAGAGAAAATGAACTGCTCTCTTTTGTTTTTTTTAATTTCTGCTACCCCCCATCCCAGCACCCCACCACCACCACCACCACCACATGATGGCACATTTATAAGCTTCCTGAGAATGAACTGCAGTGGACTTGGGTCATATCAGTCTCTGCCTGCAGCAGCCACAATTGTGGAAATAGCTTTTCCGAAACAAGTGTTGTGTTAAGGTGGGTGAAAAGATGTGGGATAGAGGGGTCCAAAAAGGGGACACATTGAAATCATTGACATTGAAGTTTGCTATCAGTCTTTTTCTGGATAATCTGTGTATGTGTCATAGAAATCTGCAAAGGATTTTAAAGAGACAGGGAACGATCAATTCCTTTTGACATTATCGGGATGCCAGAAATATGCTTCCAGACCTCATCTGCAGCTATGGGCCCAAAATGTGTCATTCTCCTTCAGGCCTGTTAGCTGAAGGGCTATGTGTGAGAGAACGTGTGCTTGTGATAGGATTTGGTCTATATTCAGAAAGATGAATTTAAAACTCTCATTATCTCAATTCTTTTCTCTAGAGGAAAACTCAGGCTGCAGGGATGTAAAAACTGTGGCTCTATCTGTTTGTGAGTCTTTTTCTCATGTATATGTATTTAAGGGAAACCTGATCTTATCACACTGTTTCCACCTTCCTGCCTTCTTATATCCTTTTGCCTTTGATTCCCTTTTCTATTATTTCTGCCTGGAAAACAACTTTTCCTTTAAAATCTAGCTAAGAATTCTGCCTAGAACATTGTGAATGAACTTGTAACAGATCAATCCTCCTACAAATAGCAGTGATAATCTTTTGATATCAAAAGCAAGTAGTCTGAAACTCTGGAGTCGGAGCAAAAGCAGGCGGAATTTGGAGTCTTCAATATGTAGAAGGGACTGACTGGTACAGGTGGATTTCTTTACCCCATCTTTGCAGCTTTGGGCTGAAAGTGTGGTCATGGAGAAGTGTGAGGCAACTAAAGTGCTGTTAGAAAAGCCACCATCATAGTTGGCTGAAGAGCAGGAGGGCTGGAGCATGGGGTGGCCACCATTACCCAGAAATGGGGAAGAAAGAAAAAGCTAGAGAAGGGAACACCAGATTCTCTGTGCAAACTTTGGACAAATATTTGGTCAACTCAAAACTATGTATTCATGGAGGTGGATTCAAAGACAACCCACGTAAGTATTAAAAATGGAACTAAAAATTGAGGTACCATTCATCAATAGGCAAGCCAGAGATCAAAGTTAGAGCCTAGCTAGACTAATTATCTGTTAAAACAAAACTATCGGAAGTTTTATGTCACGTGGCTTGTGAGTTGCTGTGATTCTGGAAGCTACACCACCAGTATTTTAAATACCAGCAGGGTCACCCATAGTGGACAGGTTTCAGATGAGCTTCCACACAAAGACAGACAAGGAAGGAGT
>NW_006408589.1:2939256-2940133 GCF_000296735.1 Chrysochloris asiatica
CCCTATACAAGGTCCCTATGGGTCGGAATCGACTCAATGGCACTTAATAACAACAACAACATACCTCACAAAAGATTATCTCAAGATGAGCCTAATCCTGTACAATGTATCCAGCCTCATTAACATTATGTTGTTGTTGTTAAGTGTTACATATGAGTCAATTCTAACTCATATCAACCATGTATAATTTCCAAGGAGTGACTAGTAGGTTTGAACTGCCAGCTTTGTGGTTAGCAGTCCAGTGTTTACCCTATAGTACTACACTAGGACTCTCATACCATTACTGTTGTTGTTAAGTGTCATTAAGTCGGTTCCAAGCCATAGTAACCCTGTACAGGGTTTCCAAGGAGCAGCTGGTGAGCTTGAACCACCGACTTTATGGTTCAAACAGACATTGCAGTTCAGTGCATTAGCCCACAGCACCACACCAGAATTCCCATTAATATTACAAAAGTGAGGATTTAAACATGTAGGATAATTATATTAGCTTACAAAATGGAGGATAATTACAAAATACTGAGATTCTGGGGTTTGCATATTTTGTGGGGACACACAATTCAATTCATAACATTCTCCTACAGAACAAAAGATTGAAAACACTAGATAAAACATCAAACATTGACATTTTAAGGTTACTGGGGGAAAACCCGATGCAACTGGGGGAAAAAAAAGAAAATAAAAAACTCAACGTGTAAGGGAATGGCAGGAACCTGTAATGAGCCAGCCCTAGAGTTGGAGGTTGAACAAGATAATTGAGAAAGCTCCACGTTTTAGTCAGAGGGACACAGTGCCTGACTCAGACCTAAGCACAATCAGAACAATAAGAACACTACACTACCAGTGATTAACTATTGGAAGAGGCACAAGAATGTGAAGA
>NW_006408589.1:2954382-2963561 GCF_000296735.1 Chrysochloris asiatica
TTGTGATAATATTATGTATTATTAGTCTAATGGTGAGAATTTTTGTTTTTTTACATTGAAGTGCAATCCATACTGAAGGTCTTCGATCTTCATCAATATTTTAAGTCCTCTTCACTTTAAGCAAGCAAGGTTGTATCATCTTCATATCACAGGTTGTTAATGAGTCTTCCTCTAATCCTGATAAACGCTCTTCTTCATAGACTCCAGCTTCTTGGGTTATTTGCTCAGAATACAGATTGAATAAGTGTGGTGTAAGAATATACCTTTCCTGATTTTAGGAATCCATTAGTATCCTAAAGGAAGCCATTCAGTATCCCCTTGTTCTGTTTGAATAACTGCCTCTTGGCCTGTGTTCATGACAATAGTGATTTTTAAGTATGCCCATAAATTCTTTAACATTCCCTTTGAAAATGGGAACATAATTCCCCTCCCCTGGAGTATTAGCTAGATTTAGTGATTCATGTCTAATAAACAGAATGAAGTACACATGATAGCCGGTGACTTTGAAGATTAGGTCAGCAGAGGCCTTCCAGCTTGGTCCTTGCTCCCCCAGACCATTCACCCTGGGGGAAGTCAGCTGCCATATTGTGAAGATGCTCAAGCAGCCTGTGGAGAGGTTCATATGGAGAGAAACGGAGGCTTCCTACCAACAGCCGTGTAAGGAGTCATGCTGGAAGTGAATCTTCCATCTTCCTCAGCCTGAAGATGCCTGCAGTACCTTCAGCCAATATTTTTATTACAACCTCCCAAGAAAGCCTGAGCCAGAAGTAATCTGCTCTTGTATTTCCGACCCACAGAAACTGTGATATAGTGAGTGGGTTTTTTGTTGTAAACTGTTAACTTGCATGTCACTCTGTTACACAGTAATAGATAATTAATAGTCCTGGAAGCGTAGTGGGTTACACAATGGGCTGCTAACTACAAGGTCAAGTCTTTGAATCTGCCAGCCAAACCGAGGGAGAGAGATAAGGCTTTCTGCTTCTATAAAGATTGACAGCCTTGGAAACTCTGTACAGGGTCACTATGAATCAGAATCAACTCCATGGCACACAGCAGCATCCACAGGATGTTATTGTTGTTGTAATGTGCCGTGGAGTTGGTTCCAACTCATAGCAACCCTGTACAGGGTTTCCAAGGCTGCAAATCTTTACGGGAGCAGAAAACCTCATCTTTCTCCCTCGGAACAGCTGGTAGTTTCGAACTGCTGACCCTGAGGTTCACAGCCCGATTTGTAGGCTTAATCTCACAATGACTCGGTTGCCTTATCTGTAAAATGGAACTAGTAAGAGCCCCTGTCTAGTTTGCAGTAAAGATTTAAAGAGCTAATACCCAAAGCACTTAGCACAGTGTCTGGCATATATTAAACATTCAAAAAGATCATTATTTATAATAATAATATTAAGTATCATTATTTATTATTATTATAAAGTATTTCTTTTTCATTTCCAAAGATTCCAAGTCAGATCAAAATCAAGGGTCTTACCCCATACCCAAAGTCCCGATATGGCACTGTGGGTTAATGCACTGGACTGCAAGGTTGGTTTGAGCAGCAAGGTCGGCAGTTCAAGCTCATCAGCTGCTCCTCTGAAACCCTGTGCAGGCTCACTATGTGTCATAATCGATTCAACTGCACTTAACAACAACAATACCCCATACTTAAATGGGTGTTTCCAGTTTATTCTATCTGTCAAAGGAAGCCTCAGCATTATGATCACTGAAGTCTATGTCATTACTTTGCTGAGAAAGGATTTCAACCTGATGACTCCCCTGCCTTTTCTGCCTATCCTGCTCATCATCATCATTGGTAACCACTAGCATACAGCACATGCCTTACTCTGCTAAATGTCTTTTGGACACAGATCCTCAGATGCAGAAATTTGTGTTGAGTGACTAATCGGACATCAGAACTCAGAGGGACAGAATGCATGGTCAAGCATCCCCGGGAAGGAAGCAGCGGTTCCAGGCTTCCAGCCAGCTCAGTGTGACATCAAAGCCACTGCCAAGAGAAACTTGGAGAGGGGGACCCTCTTCCCTCCAGCCTCAAGAACTTACAGAAAGTGAGGGTTGGCTGTGGCTGAACCGGAAGCCAGCTGCATCTTTAGAACACATTTCTGACTGTATTTAGGGACTCAGCAGAGTGAATCTGAGTTGATGTGAGCTGCTGGTATATGCTGACAGCTCACAACTCACTGCCAGGGTCCCTCACACCATCCTCTGCAACCCTGTATTCCTCTGGTGAGGCCCCAGAGTCCAAATAAGACCAAAGGCCCTGTATGAGTGAAAGTGGCTTTCAGTTATCACTGGAGGAATCCGATGCCAGATTACTGAGATGTCTCCACGGCTCAGGAAATCGGTACATGTACATGGCTCCATGCCCTGGACTTCTAAAGCAGAGCATCACCAGAAACACTCTCCTGGAACCAGTCTATTTGGTCAATTCCCTGCTCCAACCCTCCACGCAGGAGATGTCTCAGGAGGTGTTTGACTGTGGTGAGGACCAAAAAGTGACCTGTCAAATGTTTGTCCAGTAGCCCATCTTTTACAACACTTTGTCCCAGGTCTTATCAATGCAAGGATGACAGAAGTATGCAGGAATATGGCACAGGCATCAGTATCTAATGTTAAAGTTCACATGTCTGGGGTTCTGTTAAGTGTTGAATTGTGTTCCCCATAAAGATGTTCAAGTCTAAACTCCAGTACTTGTGAACTTGACCTTGTCTGGAAAGAAGGCCTTGGGAGATACTGTCAGCTAGAAACACTGTACAGTGGGTCTTGATCCAGCCCGAGTAAGGGAAGAAACAGAGAGAGACAACGGACAGTGTTTTAATTACCTGGTGCAGCTGCAATGGAAATACAGTTGTCTTTAACAAACAGAAATTTCATTTAGGAGGGTGGAAGCCCCAATTCAGGGTGCTGCCTCTAGAGGAAAGTTTTCTCTCTCTGTACGGTTTGGGGGAAAATCTCTTGTCTCCTTTCAACATCTGTGTCTTGGTTCTTTGGAGAGCTCATGTGAAGTGGACTCTGCCTTCCCCCATCTCTGCTTGTTTGCTGCTTGCTTAATCTGCCTTTTTATCTCAAAAGAGACTGACTTAAGACACACCCTACATTAATAACCTTGTGGAGCAGAGTTCTACTCTGACACACCTGGGGTTTCCCATGAGTTGGAGTCAACTTGATGGAAAGTAGTTTTACTGCTTAAGAAGCTAATACAGAATGATGTACCAAAAGGGAGACTAGCTTTTACAAACTTTCTAACCCAACAAGAAGGTTTCAGAAGTCCCAAAGGCAGACTTGCTTTTCAAAGAAATAAGGAAATGGATGTTGATTGAAGGCCTACTATGCATCTAGCAGTGTTGTTCACAGTCTTACAAGGAGGGACCCAGAACTTATGAGGGTCAACCGAGGCCACACATCCTACTTCTCACCCCATCATTTCCTCTGTATCTTGGTTGAAGGGTTGCTCAGCCTCTCCTTGCACACGTCGGCTGGCTGAGAGAGCTTACCACCTCCCAAGATAACTCATTCTGGAACCAGGATTTGGGGTTGAATATTTGGTTCAAGTGTGTAACCTTGAAGAAATGACTTCATTCCTATTAACTCCAGCTCCCCTTCTCATAAATATAAACAGGTCAGTTTCTATTGAGTCAACCCAGACTTATAATGACCCTTTGTACGTCAAGGTAGAAGTGTGATATGTAGATTTCCTTTCTTTAATACGTTTTATTGATTGCATTTTTTTTGAGTTGTGCAACAATTCTCATCTTCCTTTTCCAAACTGTTCCTCCAGCATCAACATAAACTCAATGCCTCCTAAGCTTCCTATCTAATCTTTCTAGTTGTTGTTGTCAATGTGATCCCCTAGAGATAGTTCTTAAAGGAGCACACTATTCTTGGTAAACATTCTTTACTAGTTAAGCTAAACTGTTGTTTGGTTTAAAGAAGATATTAGGGGATGTTTTTGGCTTAAGGTTTAAAGAATAATGCAGGGTAATAGTTTTGCAGGATTTATCCAAACTCAATAGTTCTAGAAAGTCTAGAGTCCATAGTAATTTCAAATTCTGTTCTACATTTTACCCCTTTTGATTAGGATTCTTCTATAGAATATTTGATCAAAATGTTTAGTAATGGTAGCCAGGCATCATCCAGTTTTTCTGGTCTCCTGGCAAAGGAGACAGTTGCTCATGGAGACAATTAACTACATGTTCCATCCTTCTCCAGTTCCTGACTCTCCCTCTTTGTTTGTTGTTCCAGATGAATAGAGACTAATTGCCATGTCTTGATTTGTGGCTTGCAAAGGTTTAAGACCCCAGGCACTATGCAATGAATTAAGAAGTAGAACAGAAGCACTAAATACATTACTATTCTCATTAACTTACATTTTGTATGAAATCATGACTCTAAACCTCCAAATCAAATTCCATGAGGTATTTGGTTGTACAGAAGCATCCCCAGGAGTTGCTACTTCTTTTCTTGTTGTAAATATATCAATCATACAACATTTGACAATTCAACTTCCATAGTGTATTCCAGGCTGATTTTTTGGAAACAAATCATCAGGCCTTTCTTCCTATGTGCCTCTGGGTGGACTTGGTCCTCTAAGCTTTTGGTTAACAACTGAGTGTGTTCATTGTTTCGATAATCTCACAGGATTGCATGAAGATTAAAATATGATGTTGGCTGTGGATGTAATTTTTAAATGGAATGCCACACATAGGAGAGTGATATTTTTATGATAACCACAATTGTTATCAGTGTGTCACACAGCACTAATTATACTGGAATTCTCCTTAATATTGATCCCACATTCATTCCCCCCTTACTCCCACACACCAGGTCTTTCCACCCACAGAGTAATCACAGTGGTTGTGGTGAGAAAGATAAGCATTTGTCAGCTTTATTAAGACTTGAATCCACGTTGAGAATTGCCATTCTGGAAAAATATTCACCTCTAACAGCAGCACCCAGGCACCCCCCACTAATTAATTTGCTGCTAGTCACAAGGTCATGAGCATCAAAGAAAGCAAAGTGCATCCCCCCTCACTCCCCTTCATCTCTACCTCCTTTGTTTCAGTAAGAAGGAGTCCTATGCCTTCTCTCTCTGGAGGACACCAAAAGGCCTTCCCAGACCACCTGATTCAAACTCAACTTGTACCATCTTGTGCTTTGTCTCCTGCTTATCTCCTCCTGTTACATCCTGAATTGAGTACCCCAAAATATGTGCTGGAATCCTAATGTCTATGTCTACTGATGTGATCCTGCTTGGAAACTGAGTTTTCTTTTGTTCTGTTAATTAGATTATACCCAAGTAAGGTGAGTTCCAAATCTAATCACTTCTGAGTTATAAAAAGAGCTATTAGGCATAGAGACACAAAGACACAGAGAAGACAGATACCATGTGAGGACCACCAAGGAAGCAAAGAATGTCCAGTGCAACCAACAAGGAAGGAATCAGCATGCCCAACACCCTGAGTTAGACCTAAAGCCTCCAGAACTGTAAGAAAATAAATGTCTGCTCTTGAAAACCACCCACGTGTGGCATTAGTATTATGGCAACACTAGGAAATTAGGACACCTTTCATAGTGCTTATACCATCAGGCATTTTCTTACTCATTTGTTTACTTATCTGAACTCTCCCATGAGAACAGGTGCACTTTTTAATCAGGAAACTTATTTATCTTGTCCACTGAGTGCCCCGTGCCCAGTTTAGGGCTAGATACATGAGCAACTAAATAAATGTCTGTTGAATGAATTTACAAATAATTTATGAACAAAGGGCCATTCCAAGCCAAAAAAAAAATCTATATGGTAGGGCAGATGGACAATTATACTTGAAAACCAAACCCACTGCCATCCGGTCAATTCTGACTCATAGTGATCTTAGATGAGGTTTCAAAGTCTGTATATCTGTATGGGAACAGAAAGCCTTATATTTACCCCACATCCATTTAGTGATATTAGCATTATGATCTCAGATTAACATGCATATAGGGACAAAACAAAAAGAGGGAGGAATTGTACTTCAACTGCACTTGGAAGAGTCTTGAGCTGGGCTCTGAGGGATAAGTAGGAGTGAGACAGGTAGATGAAGTGCAGGACCTAAGGAAAAGACTCCATTCTGTTCATTAGCCTGAACACGTCCTCCTGTTCCAGGAACGTGCCAAATCAGCTCGTGTTGCATTAGAATGGCCCTTCACCCCTAACAACAGCAAGAACTAGATAAGTGTAGACAGGACAGCCCAAGGCCAGATGCCAGATGTTTTCCTTATCCTAGCCTAAGAACAAAGACCACTAGTACTGACCAATTAGACTGTAACATCTCATACTTTGCCAAATGTCAACCAATTCAAAAATTGTAAAGCTGAAAAACCCTGAGCTTGCTTGAAAACGCTATAAAAACCCTGCCAACTGGGAGTTTGGGGCTCAATCCCTAATCTGCTACATCAGATGTAGGTGGGGTCCAAGCTCAAGCTTGAATAAACAACCCTTGTGCACTTGCATCGGTGTCAGCTCCTTGGTGGTCTTTGGGGACCCCGAATTCTGGGCATAACAGAAGAAGCAATGTGTGCAAAGAATGGGATGTGTTTGCAGTAAGACACATCATTCACAAGGTCCATTTAAGCTTTTCTGAAACAGGTGAGGTTGGAGGACTGGTCCTGAACTGTGAGGTAGCACATGTGGACTTCATCTTATGAGCCATGGGAACTCTGAAAGAGTGTGGACAAGAGCATGCTGGGTTAGATTTGTAGTTGGGAAAGGTCACTTTGGCACAAGGAATGAAAGGAGAAACTGGAAGCAATAAGGAGGCAGGGCCCAGTGAGGGATATTGTTAATTTCCATTGAGTTGGAACTGACTCATGACAACCCATCCAACAGAGCAAAACGTCATCTGGTCCGGCACCATCCTCAAAATTATTGGCTTGATCAAATCCTTTGAGTGCATTCCATCCTTGGGCTCTCATCTGTTGCCACTATATTGCACTCTGTTCTGTTGTGGGCCATATGGTTTTCCTTGGCTGATTTATAGAAGTAGGTCACCAGGCCTTTATTCATTTTCTGTCTTAGTCTAGAAGATCCACTAAAATCTGTCCATCATGGGAGACCCAATTGGTATTTGAATTATTGGTGGCATAGTTTCCAGCATCATAACAACATATAAATCACTACGGTGTGACAAATTGACAGGTAGTGGTAGAGAGAAATAGGGCCTCTTGAACTAGGACAGAGACAGGAGCTAAGGAGTCAGTAAGAATGAGGAGGCAGGAATGAGGATTTGTGGAGTCAAGATGAGAACTAAATTAGGAACACAGAGGGCCTGAGAGATTTTTAAATTAAAAAAACTCAACCACCTTAATCATATTAACACGGGACTAGATTGCCAAGGAAGAGAGGGATGAGGTAGAACAACCACAAATTGACACCCACTGTGTGCAAGATGTTTCACACCCACTCCACACCTAAACTTATTTGTTGTTGTTAAGTGCTGTCCTGTCAGTTCTGACCCATAGCTACCCTGTACAGGGTTTCCAAGGCTGTAAATCTTGATGGAAGCAGAAAGCCTCATCTTTCTCCCATGGAAAAGCTGGTAGTTTTGAACTGCTGACCTTAAGGTTCACAGCCTGATTCATAACAACTACACTACCAGAGCTCGGGTAGGCATTACTAGTCCCATTTTACATATGAAGAAACTAAGGCTCACACACGTTGAAAAATCAGCTCAGATTCTCACATGTAGGAAACAGAAGGTGCCAGGAATCACATCCAGTTTGTCCTGACATCCAAACCCAAGTTTCTTTCATAATACCACCTGCCTTCCAGAAGAGTCGAGGGAGACAAGGTTGGAGAGAAAAAGAAGTATCAGGGGTAAACAGTGCTTGCTTTGAAGCTCAATCTTCTTGAGGTTTATTCTTTCTTGTTGCCCAAGTCAGTCTTTTCTAAATGTCACTAGCAGAGGGAACAAGCATCCTGTTTCTTCCATGCTAACAAATATATTTTTTTTAAAAACTCCTCTCCTCATTCTTGGATTGAGACACTAGTTTCCTTTTTGTGCATAGAAAGTGCCGTGGGGAGGTCTGAACACTGGCCTGATTTTCTCCCTTTCCACCAGCACTGAAGAGGATTTAAAATGAGGACTGCAGAGCAGACTCCAAGCTCTTAAAAAGAAAAGAAAAGCCCAGTCATTGAACTCCCAAGAGGAAGCTTTTGCCCTGACACCTTCTGTATAGGATTGTTAAATCATTCCATTAGCATCACCTACATTTTACAGATTAAAAAATGGAGAGTCAGAGGTGGAATTTTTCATACAGGTTCACATAAGTAAAGTGAAGACCAATCATATCAGATCTATCAAGAAATATGGCTAACTTGTGAGTGCCACATGTCAAGAGCAATGGTCATTTGTTCACCAGTAGGCCCAGGATGGTGATCAATATATGTTTGATGAGTGTCTAGGCAGATGGGATAAGTGTGATCTTGATCACTCTGGGCCTCAACTTCTGCACCTGTATTTTCATTCCCTAGTGTACATGGCAAGGAGCCAAGGTACCATGGTGGGTTACATGCTGGCATAACCATAAGGTGAGCAGCTTGAATGCCCCAGCCCCTCCACAGGAGGAAAAGGAGCCTTTCTGCTCTCATAAAGATTGGATCGCTATGAGTCAGAACTGACTCCACACCAGACATCAGCAGTAACAGTATAGCTGGTGCAGGTCATTTTTTTGTTGTTGTGCATGAGATCTCCATGAGTCAAGAGCTGATTTAACAGCAACTAACATGGAACCACTGAATGGTTCAAAATTAAGAAAGGTGTATGAAAAGGTTGTATTTTTTCACCATACTTATTCAACCTATGCTGAGCAAATAAGCCAAGAAGCCGAACGTGACATCAGGATTGAAGGAAGACTCATTAACAACCTGTATTATGCAGATGATACAACCTTACTTGTTGAAAGTGAAGAGGACTTAAAATACTTACTGATGAAGATCAAAGACCACAGCCTTTCATATGGATTGTATTTCAATGTAAAGAAAACAAAAATCCTTACCATTGGACCAGTAAACAACATTCTTATCAACAGAGAAAAGATTGAAGTTGTTAAAGACTTCATTCTTCTTGGATCAACTATCAACATTCAAGCAGCAGTCAAGAAATCAAATGAGGTATTGCATTAGGCAAATCTAC
>NW_006408589.1:2963661-2970493 GCF_000296735.1 Chrysochloris asiatica
TTGTTGTTATGTGCCGTGGAGTTGGTTCCGACTCATAGCGACCCTGTACAGGGTTTCTGAGGCTGTAAATCTTTACGGGAGCAGAAAACCTCATCGTTCTCCTGCAGAACAGCTGGTAGTTTCGAACTGCCGACCTTGTGGTTCACAGCCCGATTTGTAACCTCTATGCTACCAGAGTTCCTTAGTTTTAAACTAGTCAGTATATGTTTTGGAAGTCAAGTAGGTAGCTAGACCCAAATGAATGAGATGTGACAGGCAAGGGGAAGAGTTGAAAATGACTCTCATTATGAACAATAACACCCATGAAGAATGTATGCCTCAGAACAATCAACCTTGTTATTGTTGTTAGGTGACGTGGAGCTGGTTCCAATTCATAGCAACACTGTACAACAAAAGGAAACATTACCCAGTCGTGTGTCATCCTCACAACCATAGTTGTGTTTGAGCCCCTAGTTTAAGTCATTGTGTCAATCTATCTCATTCAGTGTCTTCCTCTTTCTTGCTGAGCCTCTACTTTAACAAACATGATGTCCTCCAGGAACTGGTCCCTCCTAATAACATGACCAAAGTGTGTGAGACGAAGTCTCTCCATCCGCATATCTAAGGGGCATTCTGACTGCACTTCTTCCAAGACAGACTTATCCATTCCTCTGGCTGCCCATGATATAATCAATAATCTTTGTCAATACCATAATTCAAAGGCATCAATTCTTTCCAGTCTTCCTTTTCCCCAGACCTTTCCATCTTGTCCCGCCATGCCTCCTCAAGCTGAGACTCCACCCAGCCACCCAAACCCAGGCTCCCATGTACCACACCCTTTGCCAGATCAGCTTCATTATCGCAACCCCCCTATGCTTACATGGTCTTGTCATCTGCCCTGATTCTATCCTCCGTCTTGTCACTCCTTCATTTACTATCCAACTCCTGCCTCACTTTTCCAGAATATCCTCTGCAATTCAGACACAGTCCCTTCTCAGACGATAGGCAACCTGCCCAGCTTCTGGGGATGAAGATCAGAGTGGTCTGGTCACTGAGGGTGCAGAGGCAAAGGCTTGATAATTTAAAATGTAGTGCTATGTTCTGGTGTAGTGTTATAGGATAAACACAAGGTTGATGGTTCAAACTCACCAGTGTTCTTTGTAAACAGGGTCATTACAAGTCGGAATCATCTCAATGGCACTTGACAACAACAACTGTGTTCTGACCTGGGCTTGTCTTTGAGTCTATGCTCCTGCTAAGTGTGTGACTGGGAAGTAGGTAATTCTGGGGTTCTGGGGAGAAGTCAGGATGAGCTGATGCCGGGGCTGTGGCTCCGTTCTCTGAGCTTTCTCTGCAACTCCCTCACACGCTGTTCTCCACACTCCTCCACTCCCACCCCCTAATTTGACCTTTTCATTCTCTGGCAGGTGTTATCTCTAAACTGAAGATTTCTGTGAATGCTGGGGATATGTGAAAATGTCAGGCATCTTCTTTCTGAGCAGTTTCATTTGAAATGCTCTTTGGAGAGATTTGGAAGCTATGGATCCAGATAGATTTGGGCTTGGGACCCAGCATTGTTCATTGCAAGCTGTGCAGACTTGGGCAGGTCACTTCCTGTTTCCAGGTCTCTGGCTGCTCATCAGTAAAACAGGCTATTTGGGAGATGTGCCTGCTTAGCTGATGATGTACACTAGCTTCCCAGGACAGTATCTGGCCTAGACAGGAGCACATTAAATAGCCATGCTCTGCTTTCTGTCTAAAGAATGTAAGACCAAAGTCCCCAGGAAGCTCACTTCATAGGTTCAGGTCTCAACTTTTCAGACATTCATTCATGCAAAAGAATATATCGAGCCTCTACTGTATGCCAGAAAAGCTCGGGTGGTGCTGTGGTGAAGTGCTTAGATGCCAACTGAAAGGTTGGCAGTTTGAACCCACCAGCCACTCTATAGGAGATGAGACAGTCTGCTTCCTGAAAGACTGCAGCCTTGGAGACTCTGAGGGGCAGATCTGCTCAATCCTCTCAAGTTGCTATGAGTAGGAATTGACTTAACAGTAATGGGTTTGTATTTTTGGTTTGGCTGTGTGCCAGGACAGTGGTGGCTCAGTGTCTATGCTGGAGAACAGGGTTCGATTCTAGACCAGTGTACATCTAAGGCACCACCCACTGGAAACCTGAGTGTTGCTATGATGCTGCCCTCAACAGGTTTGAACAGCACTTCCAAACTAAAATGAACTAGGACAAAAGACCTGGACATTTGCTTCCAAAAACTCAGCCAGTGAAAACCCTGTGGATCACATTGTGCATGCATTCACCAGGAGTCAAGGACCAACTCAAAGGCAATTAACAACAGCAACTGTGTGGCAGGGCCTGGGCCAGGTATTGGAGCAGAGAAAGTGGCAAGCAAGATGAGATCACTCAACATCTGGTAAAAGGAATATCTGTGCAAATGGGCAAAAGGGGGTATGCAGGGTGGTCTGGAAGGAAAAAAGCTCCTGAGGGGAGACTGCTTGAAGGATATCTGAGCAGAATGAAGGACAAGGAATAAGGGCCAATGAGGTAAAGGTGGGGGAATGGTTAAGTATACCTCAGGCCACCTGCTCTGCAGCAAGCAAAAGTGTTAAGCTTAGAGGAAAGGAACCACATACATAAATGAGGGAGCAGGAAGTATGGGTGGGGAGGCACAGAAATGCAACTTGAGCACTAGGCAGAATTGAGGTCACACATAGCATTCCTGTTTCATGTAGACATTGTCCTGGGTGCATTAGCAGCCATGAGCGGATTGTAGCAGGGGCACCACATGATCTGATTCATGGCTACCTTGCAGAGGAAAAATCTGCACAGACAATGCGTGAAGCTGTGTGTGCTGAAATCAGGCAAGAAGTCACAGCCAAATTCCTTCACCCCCGTTGAACGCTGTGGTCAGATGAAGCGAGGTTTAAATCTCAGCACTCACACTTAATATTTAGGTGGACTTAGATAAGCCACATTTCCTGTCTTTTGTTGTTAAATGCTGTCTAGGGTTCTGACCACAGTGATGTATAGTTGGTAGGTTTGAACCACCAACCTTGTGGCATGCAGTCCAGTGATGATCCTACAGCACCACACCAGGACTCTATAAGTTTCCTCTCTAAGTCCTGTGAAATTGGAGTGGTTTAGAACCTATCATATACATCCTGCTCTTAGTCCCTATGGAGTCCACCCTGACTCATGGTGACCCTGTACAACAGAACAAAACATTGTCTGGTCCTGCGCCATCTACACAATCCTTGGTAAGCTCAAGTCCATTGTTGCAGCCACTGTGCATAGTAAGGGCCCTCCAGTCTAGAGGCTCTTCTTCCAGCACTATGCAGGCCTAAATTCTGTTGTGATCTATAGAGTTTAGTTGGATAATTTTAGGATGTAGACATCAGACTTTTCGTCCTAGTCTGTCTTAGTCTGGAAGCTCTGCTGAAACTTGTCCACCACAGGTGATCCTGCTAATATTTGAAATACTGATGGCATAGCTCTCAGTATCATAGAAACATGCAAGCAATATACTACATCACTACAGTGCAACAAACAGACAGACAGGTGGCACTCATGCCTCTTAGGACTGTAACAAAAATTAGATGAGGAAATGAATCTATGTGAAGTGGCTGGTGCAAAACAGACACACAATAAGTTATTACTGCTGCTACCTTTTTTCTCTGTCACACACATGTACACCATTTGGCCTAATACACTCTTGAACTTTAATGAGAGCCCCCTCTCCACTTTCATAGTCTGCTCTCAGTCAACCACTGTGAGCAGCTTTGGGTTGAGGGATGAGTGGAACAGAAAGAAGCCTTCCAGGACTTGCTCAGTAGCTTGGTTGCCTAGCAACAGTATCAGCATCTGCATCATTGCAGAGCCAGGCTGCATCAGGAACCAGTCAAAACAAAGGCAGTAGAAATGATGCTCAGCCAGTCTCTGGAAACTATTGGAAATAGGGCCTTGGTTTTGGCAGAGATCAAGTATACCCAAAGTCTACTTTTGATGAGGTTCCAATTCTCTAATTCTAGCTCCCTCTGCTTCCCCCTATCCTCCCACCCAACCCTCAAAGCTCCCTAGGCCTTCTGGTGGGAGGAGGAAGCTTCGAGTTGATTGTGCACTAGAATGCTGTACTACATTGTATGTTCACAGTCTTCAGAACATTGTCTGTTCCCAGTGTACAACTGAGGACACTGAGACTCAGCAAGGATGAAACCTGAAAGCTCAAGTTGTTTTCTTCAAAGACCACATTCTTTGTAGCTTAAAATACCTGTTCTAATGCTTCTCTGGTCCTGTTTCTCACTCTGACCTCTCTCTTGAACTCCAGTCTCCATGGGCCAAACCCTCCCAGGCCTCCTGATGGAGGAGCTTCATGTTCCTCAATCAGGATGATCTCATTCCTCCCTTATCCAGTTGCTTCTCCTACGTCCTTATCCCAGCCAGGGCACCAACCCTTACTGGCCACCCCAGTCCAGTAGTAAAGTAAAATTATTGTCATGCATTCTTCATTTTGTCCTCATCTTGGGGCCAGGCAGTGACCAAATCCCAGCAATCGGCCCCCATTCACATGCCTTACTCTACACATCCAGGCTTGCTCTCCCAGTCTCAGTCTCCCCATTCAGCTTGCCAAACTACAACCTGAGGGCTCTTCCTAAAGGGGAACTCTGACCTTATCACTTCTTGACTTGAACCCCTGTCATGTGTCTGCCCCACCCACAATTTGGAATCCAAATTCCTTACAAAAGCCTGCACTTCAGTCCCCATGTCGCTCTCCAGCCGCATCTCTCTCCATTCCTCTGGCTGCTGCTTGCAACAGACACACACACACACACACACACACATGGGCACACATAGTCAGAAGCACACACACAGACACACTCACATATACAGACACTCATACACACACATGCATGTGTTTTCCTCCTGACATTGAGCAATTGTGTTTCTCACTGTTTGCTGCCATGAACTGAGCTGAGGATAGTTGGTTGCCTTAGCAACTGACACCCCTCTCTAGCCCAGCAGTTTTTCAATAAAAACATGGCCTAAATTCCAGGTCAAGTGCAGCTTATCCATGCTTTTGAACCTTCCTGGCAACCTCAGATCAATCAACACCTAGTTAATACCTGTGAGATTGTCACCTTAATCCTGAAGATCTGGAGGTGACCTGCAAAAGAAGCAGACTATGAGGATTCAGGCTTGGATCCCAGCAAGGATGCTTACTAGTTCCATGACAGTTGTCCTTGTTGTTAGGTGCCATTCACTCTGTTGTGACTCATGGAGATCCTAGGTACATCAGAAAGAAACACTATCCAATCCTGCGCCATCTTCGCAGGTTACACTTGAGCCCATTGCTGCTGCCAGAGTGCCAATCCATCTCATTGAGGCTCTTCCTCTTTTTCTCTGCCCTCCACTTTATCAAGCATGATGTCTTTCTCCAGAGACTGGTCCCTCCTGATAACATGTCTGAATTATGAAATACCAAGTCTTGAAATTCTGACTTCTAAAAGGCATTCTGGCTGTAATTCTTCCAACACAGATTTGTTTGTTCTTCTGGCAGTCCATGGTACTTTCACTATTCTTCTCCAACACCAGTTCTCAAATGTGTCAATTCTTCTATGGGCTTCCTTATTGGTTGTCCAACTTTCAAATGCATAGGAGGCTGTTAAAAACACCGTGGTTTTGGTCAGGTTCACCATAGTCCTCAAACTGGCATCTTTGCTCTTGAAGCACTTTAAAGAGATCTTGTGTAGCACATTTGCTTAATGCAATACATCGTTAAATTTCTTGATTGCTGCTCTTATGAGTGTTGATTGTGGATCCAAGCAAAATGAAATCTTTGGTAGCTTCCATCTTTTCTCCATTTGTGATAATATTATGTATTATTAGTCTAATGGTGAGAATTTTTGTTTTTTTACATTGAAGTGCAATCCATACTGAAGGTCTTCGATCTTCATCAATATTTTAAGTCCTCTTCACTTTAAGCAAGCAAGGTTGTATCATCTTCATATCACAGGTTGTTAATGAGTCTTCCTCTAATCCTGATAAACGCTCTTCTTCATAGACTCCAGCTTCTTGGGTTATTTGCTCAGAATACAGATTGAATAAGTGTGGTGTAAGAATATACCTTTCCTGATTTTAGGAATCCATTAGTATCCTAAAGGAAGCCATTCAGTATCCCCTTGTTCTGTTTGAATAACTGCCTCTTGGCCTGTGTTCATGACAATAGTGATTTTTAAGTATGCCCATAAATTCTTTAACATTCCCTTTGAAAATGGGAACATAATTCCCCTCCCCTGGAGTATTAGCTAGATTTAGTGATTCATGTCTAATAAACAGAATGAAGTACACATGATAGCCGGTGACTTTGAAGATTAGGTCAGCAGAGGCCTTCCAGCTTGGTCCTTGCTCCCCCAGACCATTCACCCTGGGGGAAGTCAGCTGCCATATTGTGAAGATGCTCAAGCAGCCTGTGGAGAGGTTCATATGGAGAGAAACGGAGGCTTCCTACCAACAGCCGTGTAAGGAGTCATGCTGGAAGTGAATCTTCCATCTTCCTCAGCCTGAAGATGCCTGCAGTACCTTCAGCCAATATTTTTATTACAACCTCCCAAGAAAGCCTGAGCCAGAAGTAATCTGCTCTTGTATTTCCGACCCACAGAAACTGTGATATAGTGAGTGGGTTTTTTGTTGTAAACTGTTAACTTGCATGTCACTCTGTTACACAGTAATAGATAATTAATAGTCCTGGAAGCGTAGTGGGTTACACAATGGGCTGCTAACTACAAGGTCAAGTCTTTGAATCTGCCAGCCAAACCGAGGGAGAGAGATAAGGCTTTCTGCTTC
>NW_006408589.1:2978428-2985727 GCF_000296735.1 Chrysochloris asiatica
TGCTATGAGTTGGTACCTACCTACTCGATGGCACCTAACAACAACAATACCGACTAACAGCATTGACAGTCCATGATTCTGCATGTTTACTTCATCAAAGTCTGTTGAGAAGACTAGTAAATTACAGGCTCATCAGTACAGAGTAGGTAGACAGTCTCACGGGTGTATGCCAACATTACAACCATAAAACAGACCTAGCTCTCCCAACAGACCTAGGATGAGTAAGAGCGGAAGCCATCAAGGGGGGCTGGCCAAAAGCCACCAGGAGAAGTCAGGCAATCATTCACTAAACCAATTGTCTTTCCTCCTGAGGGTACAGGGAGACTCCATTTGCATGCAGGTAGGGCCATGTGACTAGAAAAGTGATGACAAGGACAAAGGTCCTGGGGCATCAATGAGTGTGGTGCTCCTCTGAGGGACTTTAAAAAGGAATATGTGGCTGGACTTCACAATTTGGAAATAGTCATTTTTACCAGCAAAGACTTTTGTGAGGGTCACACAAGACTGTTGTTTGAGTTGACAGGTCCCAATAGAATCTATTTTGAAGTCATATTGGCACCACATGATAGAGTAGAATTGTCCTATAAGATTTTTAAAGGTTGTAATCTTTACAGAGGTAGACTGCCAGGTCTTTCTTCCACAGAGTCTCTGTGTGGGTTCAAACCTCCAACACTTATGTTAACAGTCTAGCGCTTAAGTGTGGCACTGTCTGTCAGGGATCCTCTGTACAAGGTTAGGTAAGTGAAACTCACAGGCAATAGGCTTCCCTTTCTTCCTCTGTAGCCTATCAGAGAGATGATTGCCAAAATGATGGATAAGAATTTGAGGTTAATGAGATGTTGAGGGTGACATTTACACCAAGGAGTGTGACATTTAGGAGGTTTCGAGCTAAAATAACAGAAGACTCAAATGGCTCTTGCCCTAAGGACATATATCTCTCCCTCATTAAAAATCAGGCAATAGATGGCCCAGGATTAATGTATCCATTCAACAATGATAGTGAGCTGAATCAAAATCTCTTTGATTCTCTGATCCTTCTCCTCATGGTTGCAAGATGACTGAAGTAGCTCCAGGCATCACAGCCTCACTTGACCATGTTCAAAGACAGAAGTAAGTATCAGAGATAGCATGGGGTAAAAGAATTTACCCTCATGTGCCCCTTATTGTTTTTAGGTGTTTTTGAGGTGGTTCTGACTCATGGTGACCTTACTCCCTGTCTTACCATGGAACAAACATTAACAGAATGAATCCAGCAGAATTCCCATACACCTCATTGAACAGACTGGATCACTAATCAGACCCAAGCAGTCACCAGGCCTGGCATCTCCATCTCTACAGTAATTGGTGAATTCAGAACACAAAAATAAATACATTGATAAATGACCAATCCTTTATCAGGAATAAGAAATTACCTTTGAACAACACCTTATAATAAAAAAATGATTTCACATACAATGATACATTGTACATTCACAGCTACTTTTCAAGGAGAGAATAGTAGCTTCATTTTGAAAATGATAATATTGAGACTCAGAGAGAGGTGGTTGTTATTGTTAGGTGCTATTGAGTCAGTTCCAATTCACAGTGACCCTATATACAATAGAACTAAACACTGCCTGGTTCCATGTCATCCTCATGATTGTTATATTTGAGCCCATTGTTGCTGCCACTGAGGTCAACCCATCTCCTCTTTTTTTGATAACACTCCAATTTATCAAGCATGATGTCCTAGTCCAGATACTGGTCTATCCTGATAATATGTCCAATGAAGCTTCACCATAATTATTTCTAAGAAGCGTTCTGACTGTACGTCTTCCAAGACAGAATAATAAATAAATGTTCTTCGGCAGGCCATGGTACTTGGAATATTTTTTGCCAGTACCATAATTCAAATGTATCAATTCTTCTCTGGTCTTCCTTATTCATTGTCCAACTTTTGCATGAATATGAGGTGATTAAAAATACATTGATTTTAGTCAGGCATACCTTAGTCCTCAGACATCTTTGTTCTTAAAACATTTTAGAGAGGTCTTTTGCAACAGATTTGCCTAATGCAATACATCCTTTGATTTCTTGCCTGCTACTTCCATGAACATTGGTTGTGGATCCAAGCAAAATGAAGTCTTTGAAAACTTCAGTCTTTCTCTATTCATCATGATGTTATTTATTGGTCCAGTTGTGAAGATTTTTGTTTTCTTCTGCTGAGATGCAATTCATACTAAAGTCTGTTGTCTTCGATCTTCATCAATAAATAGTTTACGTCCTTTTCACTTCCAGTAAGCAAGGTTATATTACCTATCTATTGAAGGTCTTTAATGAATCTTCCTCCAATCCTGATGCCACATTCTTTTTCACATAATTCAGTTTCTCAGATTATTTGCACAGCATACAGATTGAATAAGTACAGTGAAATAGTACAACCCTGGAGCACACCTTTCCTGATTTTGAACCATTCAGAATCCATTTGTTCTGTTAAAGCAGAACCTGTTTATATGCAGGTTCCTAAGCTCACCAGCCACTCCTTGGAAACCCTATGCAGGGTCGCTATGGGTCTGAACTGACTTAATGGCACTTAACAACAGCAATGAGCACAATTAAGTGTTCTGAAATACCCATTATTTGCAATATTATCCATAGTTTTTTATGATATACATAGTTGAATGCCTTTGCATTATCAGTAAAGCACAGGTAAACATCTTTCTGGCATTCTCTGCTTTCAGCCCAGATCCATCTGACACTGGCAATGATATCTCTAGTTCCATGTCCTTTTCTGAATCTGGCTTGAATTTCTGGCAACTCCCTGTCAATGCACAGTTGCAATTGTTTTTTAATTATCTTTAGGAAAAGTTTAGTTGCATGTACTAAGAAGCTCTGGTAGCGTAGTGGTTACGAATCGGGCTGCGAACCTTAAGGTCAGCGGTTCGAAACTACCAGCCACTCCGCGGGAGAAAGATGAGGCTTTCTACTCCCATAAAGATTTACACCCTCGGAAACCCTGTACAGGGTCGCTATGGGTCGGAACCGACTCGATGGCACTTAACAACAACAACAACAACAACTATTAATACTATTCAATGATTTCCTCATTCTGTTCAGTCACCTTTCTTTGGAATAGGTACAAATATGGATCTTTTCCAATCAGTTGGACATTTCTTTGCATAGATGCATGAGTGCCTGCAGTGAGAAGATTTAGGACAGCTGGACACAAAGAGGTGGCAAATCCTCCTCACAAGTATCCCAAGAGGAAGTGTTTTCTTTAGGGTCATGGTTGTGAGCTGTACTAGAGAGTCACCTTCCTACTCACCCTCTTGAACTAGAGCAGGGGTATGAGGGAGTCAGCTAGGAAAGGATTCTGGCAGGCGGTCACCCTTATCTCAACCTATGCTCCTCCCCAAACAGGAATAGCCAAGCAGCCAAATAGGCAATCTTTCATAGAGGGAAGACTGGGGTGACTTGAAGTCAGTAACCAGACAACATGTTAGATCTTTGCAGAAATAGTTTGATAGCTGGAGCCCAACCATCAAGACTTACAAGTTGACAGTGCTTTGGTACTTGACCTCTCTGTGACACCATTTCTGCAACTAGACAACAAGGATAATAATAATACCTGCTTCATTAGGTGATGGTGTGGATTCATGAGTTAGCACATGGAAAGTGTGAGAACAGTATCTGGAACATTGTCACTATCAGTTGGATAAATATAAAAATAAAAACATGCAGCATTCTATAACTGCCTCTTCTTTGTGTCTACTCTGCTCTGGGTCTTGGTATAGGGAGATTGTAAGATGAAAAGGTCTTTTGTATAGAGTAGCACACATGGGAATCTATATGGTCTGGAACAGTTTCAAAACCCAGAACGTTGGGTGAAACAAAACATACTAGGACTAAGTAGGGGAAGACCTCAAAGGCCCTACCATTGTACCAAATCATCTTATAAATGAAGAAACAAATGAAACTCAGGAATGCAGACTATACCCAAGACTATACCCGCTCCTTGTGAGCTCATTGCGGAACTGGAACCCAGGCATCATAACAATGAAGCCAGTATCCTTCCTGCCTTGCACTTAGTTTCCCTCATCATCTAGAGAGACATTGTAGAGTACAGTGCATCTCCCAAAATGAGTTTTACTCAAAGCAATCCTTGTAGAAGGAAAGAGTCCTTCCATGTGATCAAATTAATATTCCCCATGCCTCACTCCTTATAATTGTCAGCTGATATTTGATTTGAGAATCTGGGAAATAAAAATCTTTATCACTGTTGTGGGTATTTATTTCCTCAAATGAACTCTGGTGTTGCATGATGCACATCCTAAAGTGTTGATGTTCATCACAACTTGAAGTCAACAGTTTAAAAAAAAAAACTTGATACAAACCCCAATTTATAACTCAGATTTCAAAATTAACGCCAACCCTTGTGTTCAAATTTCGAATGAAAACCTCGTATTCAGTTTGTGTTGGGAGACCTATTCAGGCAGCCATTTGCACACCTACTCTGTGGTTTCTGGCTGTGGCATAATGGTCACGGTGAGCACTTGTTCTTTCCTGTAATGATGGGCATCTAGGTGGCCTCCAATCCTCTCCCTGCTTCCACATAGCACCTAGGAATGGTTATCCTATAACATGTTCTTTTGCAGACATTAGCGAGAAATAATCTGTGCTGTACATCTTGGTAAGTGCCAACTGGGACATATGACACACTTGTGCTCCATTTTGCTAAGTGTTGCAGATCACTTTCCAGACCTCTTTAAAGTATTCAAGAGCAAAGATACCAGTTTGAGGTTGGTGCAGAGCCCAACAGTGTTCCATTCTGTTGTGCATAGGGTTGCTATGAGTTGGTATCAAGTTGATGGCACCTAACAACAACATCACAGTTGAGTAGGTTCTAATCCTATTTGAGTGATGCCCTTATAAAAGTCCTGGTGTGACACTGCGGTTCAATGCACTGGACCGCAAGGTCAGTTTGAACTACAAGGTCGGTGGTTAAAGCTCACCAGTCACTCCTCAGAAACTCTAAGTGGGGTTGCTATGAGACAGAACAGACTCAACAGCACTTAACAAACAACTTGTAAAAGAGAACAAGAGACACAACGAGGTACACCGAAATAAGACAGCCATGTGAAGATGCATCATCTATAAGCCAAGGAAAGCCCAGAATACCTTGGGCTACCAGAAGCTCCGAGAGACAAAAAGGGATTTTCTCCTAGACCCCTGGGAGAAGACCTAGTCCTACTGACTCTATGGATTCAGACATCTAGCCTGTAGAACTGCAAGACAATAAATTGTTCCTAGAAATCACCCAGTCTTCAGTACTTTTATCAATAATTCATAAATATGTGCTATTACTCTCTTTTCATGGGAGCCCTGATATGGCACTGTGGTTAATGCCTGGACTGTGAAGTTGGTAATCCTATACAGGGTCACTATGGGTTGGAACCAACGCAACAGCACAAAACAGAACATAAACACAGAAGTCTTTCAGCTTGCCATCTATTAACTTTTCTGGTGGAAATTTTCACTGAGAGACTTCTTGTTTGCATCAGACCCATCCATTCTTTGCTCTGTGGCTTGTCAGGGCGCCTTTCCTTTCCCCAACTTACTCTGCCCCCAGACATACTACTGCCACCGAGGCACCCATGTGGATCCTGTGTCATCTTGCTTCCCAAGACACACGTGATCGTTGCACAGATGGGCACCTCATCCTGTTGCATCAACAATCCCATCCCTAAGGAATGTGAAATGGGGACTGAAAGCAAGTCAATCAATCTCTCCCCTGATGCTGCTGCAGCTGTTGTTATTGTAAGGTGCCCTTGAGTTGGTTCCAATTCATAGTGACTGTAAGCACACCAGAATGAAACACTGCCCATTTCTGTGCCATCCTCACAGCTGTTATTATGTTTGAGCCCATTGTTGTAGCCACTGTGCCAATCCATCTCCTCAAGTCTCTTCCTCTTATTCATTGACCATCCACTTCACCAAGCATGACGTCCTGTTCCAGGGAATGGGCTTTCCAAATAACGCCCAAAGTATGCAAGAAGTCTTGTCCTCCTAGTTTCTAAGGAGTAATCCAAATGTATTTCTTCCAAAATAGATCTGTTAATTCTTCTGGCAGTCCATGGTATAGTCAATATTCTTTATCAACACTATAATTGAATTGCACCAATTCTTCTCCATTCTTTGTTACTCATTCCCATGTATATGAGGTGATTGAAAATGCCATGACTTGGGTCAGGTGCACCTTAGTCCTCAAAGTGACATCTTTCTCAGTAACACTTTAAAGAGATCTTTGCTGCAGATTTGCCTAATGCATTTATTGTGAATCCAAGTAAAATTAAATCCCTGACAACTCTGTTAATCATGTATCTAATTGATATAGTTGTGAGAAGTTTTGTTTTATGTTTAGGTGTAATACATAATGAAGGCTATTTTCTGTGAAGTTGTTGCTGTTATTAGGTGCTGTTGAGTTGGTTCTGACTTGCAGTAACATTATGCTCAACAGAATGAAGTACTGCGCACACCTGTGCCATCATCATAATTGCTGTTACATTTGAGCCCATTGCTACTTTCATGGTGTCAGTCTATCTCATTGGGGGTCTTCCTCCTTTTCAATGACTCTCCACTTTACAAAACATAATGTCCTTCTCCAGAAACCAGTCCCTCCTGATAATATGCTTAACATATGAAAGACGAAGATTCACCATCCTTGCCTACAACATAGATCTGTTTGTTCTTCTGGCAGTCCATAGCACTTTTAATATTATGCTTGAACACCAATTGCTGTCAATTCCTGGAGCCTTGTTTTTCACCAATGACTTCTGTGCCCATTGGACTTCTTCCTTCAGTACCATTGGCTCCTGATCAAATGTTACCTCTTGAAATGGTTGAATATTGATCAATTCCTTTTGGTACAGTGAATCTATGTATTCCTTTTATCTTCCTTTGATACTTTATGAATCATTCAATATTTGGCCCGCTGTTGTTGTTGTTAGGTACCATAAAGTCAGTACTGACTTATATTGATCCTATGCTCCAGCAGCGAGAGCTTAGAGCAGCGAGAGCTTCTAGCAGCAAGAGCTTCGAGCAGCAAGATGTGTAGTGAGGAGCTCCAACAATAATAACACGGAATACTGGGCCACAAGGCTGTTTAAATGCAAGTTGCGGAAAGCCTCATTTCTCTCACGCAGAGGGCCTAGAGGATTTGAGCTGCTGACCGCAGGGTTCACAGCCAGATTTTTAACCACTACACTACCAGGCCTTCCACCTTAAAGATGGCGGATCGGGTAGACGTGTAGTGAGGAGCTC
>NW_006408589.1:2996591-3013929 GCF_000296735.1 Chrysochloris asiatica
TCAATCTGTCTAGGCAGGGCTGATGAAAGGAACTGCAAATAGGTCTCTTGTGATACAATAGTGAATAATTGTTATCAGGACTGATTGTGAGGGTTGGAAATGGAAAGGTAGACGTTTTGTAGCAAAAGGAGGGAAGTGATTAACTTTGCAGTCTAGGAGCGGAGGTCCCTGAGATCATCACGGGAAAAAAGCGGAGATCGGGACCCTACCCAGAGAAGCAGTGATGCCAGAGATGGAGCAGCTGGGGACTTTAGACTCAGAGAGGGAGAGGGGCTGTGTGTTGACCACCGGGGGCACAGACTTGCAGGGTATACCTTTTGGTTGATTGATGATGCAGGGAGGGGATTATAACCATGGCACTGAAACGATACAAGATAGGAAGAATGTAAAACTAATGCTCTCCCATGTAAGCTATCACATAATTCACAATAAAACATTTTTTAAAAAGTCTATTATGTGATCTTCAGTGATGTTTCTATCATCAATATCATATTTTCCAACTACTGATCCTTCCTCATTGTTTCCAACCTTTGCATTCCAAGTGCCATTAATTGGTAGTATGACTTGATTGCATGTTTGATCAATATGAGACTACAGAAACTGGTAGAATTCTTCAGTTTCTTCATCATTAGTTTTGGTGGTTGATTCATAAATTTGATTAACAGTGGTCTTGCTTATAGTTGTATAGATTCATTCTATATCTCGAGGTAGATCTGAAATGCTCTTTTGGACAATGAATGCAATGCCATTTCTTTTCAATTTTTAGTTCCTGGCATAAAAAGCCATATGAATGTCCAATTACAATGGTGAATGCCAGTCCATTTCAGCTTACTAATGCCTAGGATATCTATCTTTATGCAATCCATTTCATTTTTTACTACTTCATGTTTTCCTAGATTCATGCTTGGTATATTCTATGTTCTGATTATTAATGGATGTTTACAACTGTTCCGTCTCATTTTGTATTGCACCAATGTCAGCAAATGAAGGTCCCAAGCTCCACTCATGTCATTAAGGCTGGCTGTACTTTAAGCAGGCAGCTCTTTCCCATTCATATTTTGAGTGCCTTCCAGCCTGTGGTACTCATATTCTGACACTGTATCAAACAATGAATATTCACAATGTTTTCAGTGGCTCACCTTTCCAGAAGTGGATGTAAAATTTGGTAGCGCTGTGACCATCTTCTATTGTGATAAAGCTGGCCTGTAGAAAAAGACCAAATTTTCATAGATTTTTAGATGAAAGCATAGCTGAAACAGAACTGAAAAGCTTCATGAGTTCCTTTCTCAGATGCCCAGTTCCATGAGACAACCCAGCATCTTGTTGACCCATGTTTCCCAACTTTTGGACATCTAATACCACCTTTTTTTCTGGTATCTCCTTGTACCACATGTACTCCTATTTATTTTGTTGTTGTTGTTGTTAAGTGCTGTCAAGTTGGTTCCAAACTATAGCAACCCTACATAGGGTTTCCTAGGAGCATCTAGTGAGCTTGAACTGCTGACCTTGCTATTCAAACCAACTTTGTAGTCCAGTGCATTAACTCACAAAGCCACACCAGGACTTATCATTTATTTAGTCTTATCTTTAAATGGACCAGATGCTTGCCCTTTAAACTTTTGTTTGCTTGTATTTTTGAAAGAAAACTGTATTTCAAGACAATAATAGAAAATCAGCCTCATTTTCTATACTCATTGTTGTTAATTTCTTCCAACTCATGGTGACTTCATGCACAATGGGATTGGACAATTGTGATTCACAGAGTTTTTATCAGTTGATTTTCTGAAGTAACTTGCCAGGCTTTTCTTCCCATTTTCTTAGTCTGGAAGGTCCAATCAAACCTACTGCTATATCTAGTGGAAATGATAAAAATCAATATAATTAAAGCAATGTGAATGCTACCTAGGCACCATCACGTGCTATAAGTGGGAACATGTAGAAAGACATTAGGAGACAATAGACCTAAACTGATACTTTCCCCTTAATATAATCAGGATTTATAGAGATTCAGAAAAGAAAAAACTTTGTATGAAGTTACTCAATGCTATTAATGCATTGTCTCCCATCTCCTCGAAGCATTCTTCTGGTGCAGTAATACCTATAAAAGCTAGTATTCTAATAAATCCCTCCTCTCATCTGCTGACACTCTCCTTTTTCCCTTCTTAACCTAAAATGTATAAGGATTTAAAAATAAATAAATAAATAACAGCAAGGTATCTGCAGTTAAGGACCAATCTCTCTCACTTATCATTACGAACCAGGCTTACAGGAACTGGCTTCCATGACTTTCTCCCACATTCCATTGGCCAGAATGAGTCATGTGAACCCCACCTAGCTGCAAGGGAATCTGGAAAGCCTGGTCCCAGGATCAACAGCGAAAGGGATGCATGAATATTTTGTGGACTGTGTCTGCTCCACACTGCCACTTGAAAGTTTCAGGAGTTCAGATGAGAGAAGGAAAGAAAGATTGGAGGAAGGGAAAAAGGAAGAAAGGAAGGGGGAAAGAAAAGAGGGATGGGGAGGCAGAAGAGACAAAAGAAGAGAGATGGTCTATACTTTGTCTTTAACTGGGGAAATTTTATCTTCACAGTTGAGTCATTTACTACTTTAAATGAGCATGAGCCACTTTTTCCACAGACATATAGGTAGTGGTCATAATTCAATTAAAATGTTATGGTTTTATTAAGCAGTTTTATTTCTACTTGATGAATATCTCTGGCTTTTACCACATATATATTAATTTCTGAAAGGTCACCTGCAAAATATATTTCTATAAACTAAACCCTGTTTTCCCCTGGCCTTCATTATGCCACAAAAGTTAAGTTTCTCTAGGAACATATTTCTAAGTCATATCATGTATAAGAATTCAATTAAACATATAATACCATAACCATACTTAAGGGGGTAGGAGAAAAATTCTAAAACACAAAATCACAAAACAAAATGCCCTAGGACTAGAATTACTTTGTGTTATCTCAAAATGAAATGTTCAATGGGGAAATGGCAGGAACTGTGAATAGGACAAAATGTCCTGCACTGAGGCTGGTCTGCTTCTGTTGTGCCCTCAGCCACAGATGAGAGTCAACAGAACTTTCTGAAAGAAATTTCAGTGTTGTACAGTAAATATAACAAAGCGTTTGCTGCTTTAATCATTTTAAATGCACAACTCGGGGTCATTAATTACACTCTTTATGTTCTGCTAAGAGGGCTGGTAGTGCAGTAGTTAAGCACTCAGCTTGTATCTGAAAGGTCAGTGGCTCAAACATCTTCAGGATAAAGATGTGGCAGTTTGCTTCTGTGAATATTTGCAGTCTAAGAAAACATATGGAACAGTTCTACTGTGTCCTATAGGGTCATTATGCAATACATCATTTGGTTTCTTGACTGCTGTTTCCATGATTGTTGAGAGTGGATCCAAGCAAAATGAAGTCTTTGACATCAACCTTTTCTTCATTTATCATGATGTTATTTAATTGTATGGATATGTATCTTTCACTCATTCATCTATGGATGGATGCATTGAATTAAGCAAATCTGCTACACAAGGCCTCTTTAAAGTGATCAAGAGCAAAGTTGTCAGTTTGAGGACTAAGATGCGCCTGATCGAAACCATGGTATTTTCAATAACCTCATATCCCTGTGGCAGTAGGACTGTAGAAGGGTTGGTGCATTTGAGTTATGGTGTTGGAGAAGAATATTAAAAGTACCATGAGCTTCTAGAAGAACAAACAAATCTTTGTTGGAAAAAGTATAGCCAGAATTCTCCTTAGAATCCAGGATGATGAGACTTCATCTCTCTCATTCATCTGTTGATGGCTATTTTAGCTGCTTTCACCCTTTGGCTATTGTGAGTAGTGCTGCAAAGAACATGGGTGTCCATATACCTGTTTGAGTTCCTGCTTTCAAATCTCTTGGATACATATGTAGGGGTGGAATCACTGGTCATGTGGTAGTTTACTTTGGTCCATAATCAATGCCTATGGAAGCAGCTGTCAAAAAAAAAAAAAAAAAATCAAGAAACATACTACATTGGGAAAATATGCTGCAAAAGACTTCTTTGAAATGTTCAAGAGAAAAGATGTCACTTTGAGGACAAGGTTACCCCTGAGCCAAGCCATGGTATTTTCAATAACCTCATTTGTTTATGAAAGCTGGCTAATGAATAAGAAAGACTAGAGAAGAATTGATGTGTTTGAATTGTGGTGTTGGTGAAGAATATTGAATATAATATGGACTGCCAGAAGAACAAGCAAATTTATCTTGGAAGAAGTACATCCAAATGCCCCTTGTAAGCCAGGATAGCGAGACTTTGTCTCACATACTTCAGACATGTTATCAAGAGGGACCAGTCCCTGAAGAAGGGTATCATGTCTGCTGAAGTGAAGGGTCAGTGAGAAATAAGATTCTCAATGAGATAGTTGACTCAATGGCTGCAACAGTGGGCTCAAACATAGGAAAGATTGTGAGCATGGCTCAGCACTGAGTGATGCTTCATTCTGTTATACACAGTCATGAGTCAAAACGCACTCAATGGTACCTAATAACAACAGCAAGGTAATTTCGTTTTTAACTTTTTGAGGAAAAGCTAAAATGCTTTCCACAACAGCTGTAGCATTTTACATTCCACCAACACATTCTCCAGTAGCACTTTTTTATTTCTCCAACCTTATTTGCCAGTACTTAAAATAGCTGCTGACCTCTAAAAAGGTGGGCTGTGAGCCAACCTTTAAGCTTAGTGAGACAATTAAAGTTTGGATGCTAGAGGCAGACTTCCTGGGCTCAGATTTGCGCTATGTCTAACCAACTCTGATTTTGTACATGTAATGTTAACCTTTGTGAACCTCTGTTTTCTCATCTGTAATCTAAAGTGCTGCATACCACATAAGATTATTATGATGACTCAATGGAGTTCTGGTGTGGCGCTATAGGATAAGTACTGGACTGATAATTACAAGGTTGGAAGTTCAAATCCAAGAGCCATTCTTGGGAAATTACTCAGGGTCACTCTGAGTCAGAACTGATTTGACAGCACTTAACAACAACAATGAAGACAATGTCTGAGAAGTAGCTCATATCAGGTATAGTGCAAATCCTTGGAAATAGTGTAATGCTTAAAAAACAGGTCAACTTTAAAACAACTTTTGTGTGAGCAGCCATACACCCAGCACAGAGCTGAAGCAAACACTTTGGTGTCTCCTTTATCACATGTTTCTTTATCTATCCATCCTTCTATCAATATTACTATTTATACATTTCAGTGTAAACTAGACATTGGTATATTTCCTCCTAAACATTTCAGCATGCATATTATTAGTTCCATGGGAGAAAGATAAGGCTTTCTGCTCCCCTAAAGATTTACAGCCTCAGAAACCCTATGCAGGGTCGCTATGAGTCAGAACTGACTCCATGGCAAACCAACAACAACAATAACATCATTAAGTGTTCAATAATTACTTGCAGTTCCTTTTAGTGAAATGGAAAAATCTTAAAAGTAGCTGTTGGTAAGTTTTAATGAATGTGCACCCTTGTAAAACACAAACCCTATAAAGGTATAGAATAATTCCATCACCTAGAACCTGTGCCTTTCTAGTCAATTCTTGCACCGTCTACCTACAGAAATGGCCATAGTTCTGATTTCTATCATGAAAGATTTGCCTGTTGCAAAACTTTACGTACATGGAGCCTTACAGTAATACTCTTTGAGGGAAGACTTCTTTCACTCAGCATGATGGTTTTGAGATTTATCCATGAAGGAGCTCTGGTAGTGTAGTGGTTATGAATCGGGCTGCGAAACTTAGGGTTAGCAGTTCGAAACTATCAGCTGTTCCGCGGGAGAAAGATGAGGCTTTCTGCTCCCATAAAGATTTACAGCCTCGGAAACCCTATACAGGGTCGCTATGAGTTGGAACAGACTCCATGGCACATAACCACCACCACATGACACATAGCAGTGGTTTGTTTCTTTGGTTGCTGAGTAGTAGTGCATCACATGGACATACATACCCTTTCTCCTACTGATGAATACCTGGGCTGCTTCTGCTATTTGGCTATTATGAGAAACACTACAATGAACATTCTTGATGTGGACCTAAGCTTTTATATTTCTTGGGAGTGTAACTGCTGTGTCTTAATAGGAATCTGAGGAGAGTGGTGTGCAGTGGTAGAACTCTCACCTTGCACACAGGAGACCCCTGTTCAACTCTCACCAATGTACCTCCTGCACAGCTACCATCCATCTGCTAATGAAGGTTTTCATGATGCTATGAGGCTGAATAGGTTTCAATGAAGATTCCAGACTAAGATAGACTAGGAGGAAAAGTCTGGAGATCTAAGTCTAAAAATCACCCAGTGAGAACCCACTGGATTACAATGATCCAATCTGTAACCAATTATGGGGATGACAAAAGGGTTAAGCAATGCTATGTTTTAATGTGCATGGGGCCACCATGAGTTGAGGCCTGGAGAGATAAGCCAACTCAATAGGAACTGGAAATACCAGGGGAGCAATATGTTCCAGTTTTATAAGAACGTTCCAGAGCATTTTCCAAAGAAGTCGCATCATTCTACATTCCCATGAGCAACTTCCTTAAGATTTTATGTTTTAAAAAATCACTCCAGTGGCTTATGAGGAAGAAAGGAAGATGTTCTGGAGAAAAAAGGGCCCAGTACTGCAGTACTCTGCCATAGGAAATGTTACTTATTGGGTTGCATTTTGTCTCAAAAGAAAGTGTTCTAACATCCAATACCCGTGAACATGATCTTAATGGGAAATAGGGTTTGTAGCATACTGGTTACAAATCGGGCTGTGAACCGCAAGGTCAGCAGTTCGAAACTACCAGCGGTTCCATGGGAGAAAGATGAGGCATTCTGCTCCCATAAAGATTTACAGCCTCGGAAACCCTGTGCAGGGTCGCTATGAGTCGGAACCGACTCCACGGCACTTAACAACAACAACAACAAGTAAAGTTAAGATGGGATCATTATAATGGACCCTAACCCAATACAACTTGGGTTCTTATAAGAAGAGACAACACAGACACAGAGGGAAGAAATCATGTAAAAATGGAGGCAGAGATTGGAGTCATGCATCTACAAGCCTAGAAATGCCAAGAATTCCTAGATATTGCCAGAAACTAGAAGAAAAAAAGGAAGAGATTCTGTCTCAGAAAGCTCAGAAGGAATCAACATGACCAACACCCTGATCTTGGACTCCCAGCTTTCAAAACTTGAGAGAATGTGTTCCTGTTGTTTTAAGCCACCCAGTTTTAAGCCACCAGTGATATTTTTTGATGGCAGCCCTGGGAAACAAATGAAACGGAATGACACAGTAGCTGCTACAATATGGTCAAACATGCCTACTATGTGAGGATGGTGCAGAACCAGGCAACATCCTAGTCTGTTACACATAAGGTGACTAAGAGAGGCAGCCAACTCAATGGCACCTAATCCAGGGGCAAATACCTACAAAACACAGGTAATACCTGAGAACAGATAGGTCCAGAATGCAAGTCAACAAAGCAAAGCAAAGATCTTCAGAAAGAAATGCTGAAATGCCTTACTTCTCCTGATAGCAAACTTCAGGTATTACTACTTGACTTTATCAATTCAACTATTTATCTATCCATCTTTCCATTTACCTATCCATCATCTGTCTTTTATCAACCATTTATTGTTCATCTATCTATGTATCATCTGCCTATATATCTGTCTGTCTATATATGCTATCCTGCAGCCATTGAGTTGATTCTGACTCATAGGGACCTGTATAGCATTTCTGAGGCTGTGAATCTTTATAGGAGTAAAAAGCTTCATCTTTCTTTCTATAGCTATGTATTACCTATTAGTCATCTGGAGTCCTGGTGTAGTGCTGCAGGACAAGCACTGGACTGCTAGCCACAAGTTTGGTGGTTCAAACCCACCAGCCACGCCTTATAAATCCTATGCAGGATCCCTATAAGTCAGAACTGATTCAATGGAACTTAACAACTGCCTCAATCATCTAGGAGCACAGTGGTTAAGCAATTGGCTTCTAACTGAAAGGTAAGCAGCTAGAGTCCACCAGTCACTCCTCAGTAGAAAGATGTGGCAGTCTGCTTCTGTAAAGATTGCCACCTTAGAAACCCTATGGAGCAGGGCTATTCTGTCCTATAGGGTTGCTGTGAATCAGAATTTAGATAGTGGTATACAACAACAATACCATTAATCATGTATCTACCTCTTTATCTATCTATCTATCTAGTTAACTAACTGACTAGTGGATGGTTATCTCAAGATCATATTTATTGGAGCTAAGTACTAAAGTCAGACATTTTCTGACAATTTGATTTCTCTAATGGGTTAAATAAATGACGTTGCTATTGTTGCTACGTGGCAGGCATTTCCATAATTGAAAAGCAAAATGTGCAATTTCAAAGAAATATATTTGAAGAATATACTTAACATAAAAGAAATGATTAGTGTTGTTGTTAGGTGCCATTAAGTCAGTTCCGACCCATAGTGGTCCTATGTACAACAGAACAAAATACTAACTCGTCCTGAACCATCCTCATAATTGTTAAGCTTGAGCTCATTGTTGCTACCATTGTACCAATCCATCTCATTGGGAGTCTTCCTCTTTTTCACTGATCCTACACTTTACCAAGTATAATGTCCTTCCCCAAGAACTGTTCCCTTCTGATAACATCCAAAGTATGAGAAACAAAGTCTTGCCATCCTGACTTCTAAGAAGCTTTCTGCTGTACTTCTTCCAACACAGGTTTATTCATTCTTCTAGCAGTTCATGATACGTTCAATATTCTCCTCCAACAGCATAATTCAAATGCATCAATTCTTCTATGATCATCATTATTTATTGTCCAACTTTCACATGCATATGAGGCAATTGAAAATACCATGCCTTGGATCAGAAACACCTTAGTCCTCAAATTGACATATTTGTTCTTGAACACTTTAAAGAGGTCTTCCACAACATATTTGTCTAATGCAATACATAGTTTGATTTCTTAACTGCTGCTTGCATGAATGTTGATTATGGATCCAGGCAAAATGAAGCCTTTGATACCTTCAATCTTTTCTCCATGTAGCATGATGTTATTAATTGGTCAGTTGTGAGGATTTTTGTTTTCTTTACATTGAAGTGCAATCCATACTGAATTAAAGGCAGTGGTCTTGGATATTCATCAATAAATATTTTAAGTCATCTTTGCTCCCAGCAAGCAAGGTTATATCATCTGCATATTGAAGGTAGTTAATGAGTTATGGTTTAAAAGAATTTATAGGTTGATATAATAGTCAACCTGCATAATATAATAATATAATTATATTTTAATATAAGTGTAATATAATGATATAATAACATGATATAAAGACAAATATGAAAAAAGTGTTGTTTTGCAAAATATTATTGTTTCAGGGGGAGTTTGAGAAAAACTTTTTGAAGCCAGTACCTTGGGAAAACAGCCCTTTCACACTGGCTTCTTAATACAGCTCTTCTAAATGAATATGATGTTCTTCTCAGGAGAAAAGCTGGTGAATCAAATTCTCCCCATCTCACTCATTAGCATAGACAAAACAATAGCAATGATATTCCTTTGCTTTAAGGAAAGTAAATTCGTTTGCACAGGATTCAGCCAGCCACAATAAAAATGCCTGGTGAGCCTAGATGAAAGGTAGACATATCAGAGAGAAATGAAATAATGTGGTATTCTTATCAATGGGATGTATTTGTCAGGCCTCTGTGGAAGGGGGCATTCTTTGCAGAATTTTAAGAAGGTGCTACAGGTAGAAGCTCAAGCTATCAGAACTGTTCAGGGCTTTCCAACAATGCTGAATCTAAATCTCCTTCCCTCCCATCTTCACCTGGAAAGCAGAGCTCTCTCCAAGGAGGAGGCATCCCTACCAGCAACCATCTGCTCCTTCGCTCAAGAACCATGGTACAAAGAACCAGGATTCATGTCTGTGGCTGAGAGAAGAGACAAAGAACAACTAATTAAAGGCACCAATTCTCACACTGGTGAAAACACAATAATGACTTTAAAAGATTTTCCTCTGCTTTCTTTCCAAATGCAATTAAACGCCAACTACTTTTGCTGATTTCCAACCCAAATTGCTGATGGATATTTTATCTAACTCTCATGAGTACAAAGAAAGGTTTGAGAGCTCGCAGCAGATATGGGAGGGAGCATGTCTGCTTTGCAGCTCATCTAGTCCTAATGACGTTTCTCTTCTTGTCTTGACTTTTCTTTTTCTCCTTCAGTTGTCTCAGTTTGGTCTAGTTAGCTTCTCCTCTGAGCCTCCACAGCCTCTTGCGTATCCCTCCAGTGTATCATTGACTATATCTTTGTTTATTCATTCATTAGAATATTGTTGTTCTCAGGTGACACTAAGTCCTTGGCGACTTATATCAACCCTATACACAACAGACTGAAATACTGTCTGGTCCTGCACCATCCCCACAATTGTTATATTTGTTGCATTTGAGCCCTTTGTTGTTACCACTATGCCAATTCATCTCATTGGGAGTCATGTTCTTTTTTGATGACCCTCCATTTTACCAAGCATGATGTCCTTCTCCAGGAACTGATCCCTCCTGATAATATGTCCGAAGTATGAGAGATGAAGTCTAATCATCCTTGCTTCTAAGGAGCATTTTGGCTGTACTTCTTCCAACTCAGATTTGCTTGTTCCCTTGCACCTCATGGTACTGTTAATATTCTTCTACAACACCATAACTCGTATATATCAATTCTTCCATGGTCTTCCTTATTCATTGTCCAACTTTCAAATGCAATGAGGCTATTGAAAATACTATGGTTTAAGTCAAGAGCATCTTAATCCTCAAGCTAACATCTTTGCTCTTTAACACTTTAAAGAGCTCTCTTGCAGCAGATTCATCTAATACAATATGGACTATTATTATTATTTCATTTTGTTGACGATGAAACAGAGGCTAAGGTAGGTCCAATGGCTGGAATTTGAACTCTTTCATTGCTCCAATGCCCAGATGTGTGTCTCTGGTCCTTATACAGAATCAGTCCAGAGTCACGCAGATTGTCTTCCTTAAGGTCCTCCTGCCATCTGGCTCACAGACTCCCAGCTTCACCCCGCAGCCGAGCTGATGACCTACATGCCAGTCTGATGATTTCTGTGGACTTTCTCCCTTCACTTCATAAACCAGGACCATGGACACTTCCTTTGCATGCCTCATCCCAAACTGTGTAACTCCATGTCCTGGTTCATAGTCCCTGACTGGTACACATGGTTAAGCACTTGACAGCTAATCAAAAAGCTGGAGGTTCAAACTCACCCAGAGGTAACTCAGAAGAAAGCATGATAAACTACTTCTAAAAGGTCACACCATAGAAACCAGATGGAGCACAGCTCTACTCTGACACACATGGGCTGGCCAGGACTTAGACTTGACTCCACAGCAACTAAAGCTCTGTCAGGGTGCGACCAGGTCCTCCCATTGTTAGCTTCCATCCAACAGTTTCACCAAGCAACCTGGGCACTGCTCGGATGACTGAGGGACATTTAAAAGAGTGACAAGGCATCACTTAAGAGCTATAAGTGTTTGACATCTGTCCCTACTGCTGGAGGGGGAGTGAGTTGAAGGGAGGTATCTGCATTTGAGTCACTACTGACTTCACATGTTCTAGCAGGAGCTCATCACATGGGAGGCATGCTCAGCGAACCCTGAATTAGAAAGACTTCAATTTGAATTCCTTAATTATAACAACTACACAGTGCACAGTTGTTACATACTGTTTAGAGAAAGGGCATGGCCTATGGAGTCCAACCAATCTGGGTGGAGACTGGGGTGGATTGTTACTCCATGTGTTTCTAACTGTGTGACCTTGTGCTCTGGCATGAGAGGACATGTAAAGGCACATCCTTCCTCTAATCCCAGAACATCTGAGCATCTTCAAAACACACCGGTACATTCTCAAATGGTCTTCACAGCAACCCTGTGAATTAGAAATTTGTAGTGTATCTCCATAGATGAGGAAGAGGGGGTCCAGGGTGAAGAGGGATGTACCCAAGGTCCACAGCCAGAGTGGTGGAGTCAGACCCAGGTGTGAATAGTGCCATGTCCACAACTGTCCGGATGCCACCAATTTGCTGACAAATCTTCATTTTCTCTCTCAAGAATTAACGGTCTGAATTGTGTTGTTTTCTTTCTTAATTAGTTGGACAATTTGCATAGAAGGGAACAAATTACCCACACAGAGAAGCACATCCTCCTAATCAAACGTGTTTGCTTAAAGCTGCAGGGGGAGAAACTAGCAGCTTGGAGTCAGCAGTGATGATATCACCTGCAGAGGAGTGGGACTAGGGGCCTCCAAGCCAGATGGAGGGAAAAGGGTGGAGTGAGCAGGTAGGCAGGTACAGACTGACCCCACAAAAAGGCCATAGGAGCAGTCCCAGGCATTGGAGCAGCAGAACTGACTAAGATCTGTTACTTAAACTCTCAGAGCCTCTACTTCTTAAACTATAAACTGTAACTGTAATGTTGTTGTTGTTGTTGCTGTTGTTAAGTGACATCAAATCAGTTCTAATACATAGCAACCCTTTATAGGTTTTCCAAGAAGTGGCTGGCGAGTTTGAACTGCCAACCTTATGGTTCAAAATGACCTTGTGGTCTAATGCTTATCTCACAGTGCCATACCAGGACTCCACTATCTACATACTCTAGCGAGTGTAGGGTGGTGGTGGCTCAGTGGTAGAATTCTCATTTTCAATGCTTCCAGTTTTGATTCCCAGTCAATGCACCTAATGTGCACTCACCGGTTGTATGTCAATGGAGGTTTGTGTGTTACTATGCTGCTGAAATGTGGAGCTTCCATATTAAGACAGATGAGGAAGAAAGACCTGGTGATGTATTTCCAAATACCAGTCAATGAAAATACTGTGGATTACAACAGTCCAATCCACAACCAACCACGGGGATGAAGTAGAACCAGGCAGTATATCATTCTGTTGTGCACAAGGTCTTCATGAGTCAAAAATGTATGGTTGACATGAAAGGAGGGCAAAATCTGCTTATCCTCCAAATTAAAATTCATTTTATATTGCCACCTTGCTGGACCAGTAGGAGTTAAAACTTGAGTCCATTGAGAGACTTGGTTCTGAAATCTGAGGTACTTAGAGACAAACTGTGCCTACCTCCATGGCCCCTTTATGTCATGTGCTTTCTTCTGCTCATAGGTTCCATGGAATCTTCCTAGAGACTTGCATCCTCTTATACATACTTACAGCCTTCAGGCTCTGAGGAGTCGATGATGCTGAAGGGGCATCTGGTGACCACAAGACAGGTCTCCCCTGCACTCCATCATCCACAAACCTACCTCTCTGCTCTATCCACTTCAACCTCAGCCCAGGGCATCTTTTTCTGGAATGGGACAAATCTTTCTCCCTGAATATTTTTTCAAGACACTCTATCTTCACCCAAGAATTGACCCTCCATAGTGGTGTCAATTTCAGAAGCCAAGAAAGTCAAGAAGACATTTTCTACTTTCTTCCATACCATATCCTTTCCCCAGGCAATGAGAACCAAGACATTTAACCAATTTCAATTAGGTGGGATGGGAAGATGACAACAGGAAACAACGAAACCTTCGTATTTAAATAGTATCTCAGCCCAAAGGCTTGTTGTTCTAGGTTGTGGGCACTGTGAAGACCTAGCTTAGGGAGATTGAAATATGAGAGGTAATCTATGGTGAGGTGAGGGGGGAGAAGGGGCTTGGACTCAGAGAGTAACAGGCCCTCAGTGGCAGGATTAAAAACAAAACAAAAAAACAGTTGCCACCAAGTTGACTCCAACTTACGACGACCTCATGTACATCAGAATAGACTTGTACTCCAGAGGATGTTCAATGGCTGATGTTTCAGAAGTGGGTTTCCAGGTCTTTCTTATGAGGCACCTTTGGAGGGATCTGAACCTTCCACCTTTAGGGTAGTAGCTGAGTACATTAATTGTTTGCACCACCCAGGGTCTCCCGATGGCAGGGTAAGAAAACTGGATTTAATCCTAAAGGCCAGGAAGAGCCATTGAGAGGTTTGGAGAAGGAAGTGACAGGGTCAACTTAAGTCAGTGAGAGCAGTGAGAAGGAGGAGAGGCTGAGGGAGAGAGACCCAGGAGGACAAGAACGGTGGTTTGAGGGAAGAATAAGGAGGAACTGAACTCAAGTTCTGTAAAATGCAGAGGTCAGACCCATTCACATTTTGAAAGTGGATTGGTCAAAACCAAGCAGTTAGCTAATTAAATATTGATTGAAATAAAGGAGAGAGAGAGATTTAAAGTGACAGCTAAGTTTACACTTTCGAAACCCAAGTGGTATGTGAAGACATCCTCAACATAATGTACTCAGAAAATACAGTACAAATTGGGGATACACATTGAAAATTTGAAGGGATATCCTGATTTTGAGGTGCCTCTAAGAATATTCAAGTAGAGATGCCCATGCATCTTTATTTGAATAAAGTTTTACTAAAGGTAATACAGAAATGGCTGCAAACATACATTGACAGAGAACTTCCAGATGTTCAAGGCAGATTCAGAAGAGGCTGTGGAACAAGGGATACCATTGCTGATGTCCAACAGATCTCGGCTGAAAGCAGAGAATATCAGAAAGATGCTTACCTATGCTTTGTTGACTATGCAAAGGCTTTCAATTGTGTGGCTCATGACAAGCTATGGACAACATTGTGAAGTATGAGTGTTTTGGAACAATTAATTGAGCTCATGAGGCATCTGTGCCTGGACCAAGAGGCAGTTGTTCAAACAGAACATGGAAACACTGGATGGTTTAAAATAAAGAAAGGTGTGCGACAAGGTTATATTCTTTCACCATACTTATTCAACCTATATGCTGAGGAAATAATCTGAGAATATGGGCTATATGAAGAAAAACATAGCATCAGGATTGGAGGAAGAATCATCAAAAACCTGCGCTATGCAGATGATACAACCTTGCTTGCTGAAAGTGAAGAGGACTTAAAATATTTACTGATGAAGATCAAAGACCACAGCCTTCGGTATGGATTGCATCCCAATGTCAAGAAAATGAAAGTCCTCACCACTGGACCAATAAACAACATTCTTATCAATGGAGAAAAGATTGAAATTGTCAAAGACTTCATTCTTCTAGGATCAAATATCAACACTCATAGAAGCAGCAGTCAAAAAATCAAACGATGTATTATTGCATTAGGCAAATCTGCTGCACAAAATCTTTTTAAAGTGTTGAAGAGCAAAGATGTCAGCTTGAGGACTAGGGTACACCTGACACAAGCCATGGTATTTTCAATGACCTCATATGCATGTGAAAGCTGGACATTGAATAAAGAAGACAGTAAAAGCATTTTGAGTTATGGTGTTGGAGGAGAATATTGAAAGTTCCATGGGCTGCCAAAAAAACAAACAGATCTGCGTTGGAAGAAGTGCAGCCAGAGTGCTCCTTGGAGGCCAGGGTGGCCAAACTTCATCACTCATACCTCGGACATATTGTCAGGAGGGACGAGTCACCAGAGAAGGATATCATGTTTGGTAAGGTGGAGGATCAGAGAAAAAGAGGAAGACCCCCAGTGAGATGGATTGGCAAAGTGGCAGCATCAATGGGCTCAAGCATGGCAACAATTGTGAGTTTGGCCCAGGATCTGGCAGTATTCCATTCTGTTGTGCATAAGGTTGCTATGAGTAGGTACCAACTCAATGGCACCTAACAACAACAACAACAAGTAGAGATGGCCAGCAGGAAGAGGAATGTATGGGTGTGAATGAATATCTGAAGAAAGATCTGGACTGGAGACAGTTGTTTAGGAGTCATTATTATAGACAGCTAAGTTTACACTTTGTTTTTTTTTTGTTTTTCATTCAGCCATCCATCCAAGAGTCCATGGACCAGTAATCTGATGATAAATGTTCTTTGTGAAAATTCTATAACACCAGAATATGCAGGGTTTGGAAATCTTCAGAAGAGGATCTTACCCAGTCTGAGGATGTCAAGGGAGACTTTACAGAGAAAGTGGCATCTGAACTGAATCCTGAAGTATGAGCAGGAATGTATTTAATGGGTGAGAGCACCTGGAGTCTTCTGAAGAGAGTTTGCCTGAAGGAGAGGGAAGCTAGGTACTATGAATCTGGTCCATTAATAAGTCTTACTTTAAGCAACTTTAAACAAAGTGTGGTGTCCAGATAGAAAACTGATTTCATCTGTATATTAGTCAAGGTAAGCCTTCCTACCACAACAGATAAAATCCAAAATTTCACTAGGTTAACACTGTAAACATTGTAAGCAGTAACAGCTTCTTAAAAGCACCAACCTAGAAGTGACTCCATCCCTTCTACTCACATCCCAGTGGTTAAAGCTAGTACACGATCAAGTCTGGAATAAGGACTGGAAAAGACAGTAGTCCCTCACCATTCCAGTCCCCCTACTGATGACTCCATACTGTGGAAAGGCGAAACGGAACACTGTGCTGGAGAGCCTGCAGTCTCTGTCACCTAACCAATCAGCATTTCACTGACTGGAAGGAAGAAGAAGCATGGAGAACTGGGTAGAGAAACTGGCTGGAACTGGTCTTCCTGGTCAAGAGTGATGTAACTGATTAAAAGTGTCTGCCATGGGTGCAGATTGGAGCAATGATGGTGGGGGGCCAGTTTCTTATAGCCCAAGTATGATAGCGTTACTCAAGTTTGTTCCATGTAGAATAGAGTGGAGGTAGCAGTGTTGTGGACATAATAAAAAGACCAAAGAGAAATGTTTTCATTGAAACATTGTATGATAGACATTAGAGGCTCAAGTATGAGGTTCTATAGTAGGACCCAGATAACAGAGTGAAATTCAAATGAAAGGCCATGCTTCCCCCTCGACTCTCTCAGAAACTGAGGCAGCTGCAAGGATTCCAGGTCAATTTTAGCGCTTCCCACTAGATTCTGAAAACATTTGGGCATGCTCAGAGCCCAGTGGAGCTGCAGTGTCCAGTCCGGTTCATACTTGTTCTTGGGGTGTCCATAATTTTTAAGGTATTCTTATTAATGGGACAAAAATTGGACAATGAATACGGAACTGTTGTTGTTAAGTGCCGTCGAGTTGATTCTGACCTATAGCGACCGTGTATAAGGTTTGCAAGGAGCGACTGGTGAGCTTGAACCTTTGACCTTGCAGTTCAAATGGCTTTGCAGTCTGGCGCAATAACCCACAGCACCACACCAGCTCTCCTGAATAAGGAATACCATAGAATGCCGTGGAAGAATTAATGTTTTTGAGTTATGGTGTTGGAGAAGAACATTAAAAGTACCATAAACTGCCAGTAGAATAAGCAAATCTATGTTGGA
>NW_006408589.1:3014129-3064161 GCF_000296735.1 Chrysochloris asiatica
TGGCGCAGGACTGGGCAGTGTTTCGTTCTGTTGTGCACAAGGTCACTATGAGTTGATACCGATTCAATGGCACCTAACAACAATAACATTAATAAGACTGTATCATTTCTCTCCCCCACGTGTTTGTCAGGTCAGTTTGTCTTACCATGGTTCCTTGTGTGTTGCTGTGAAGCTGGAAGTGATGGTGGTGGTTATGTGCCACACTGTGCCAGTTCTGACTCATAATGACCCTGCATAAGGTTTCCAAGGCTATTCTCCCACAGAGCAACTGGTAGATTCGAACTATTGACCTTGTGGTTAGCAGCCCAGCTCATAAGCCACTATGCTACGAGGACTCTTTGCTGGAAACAATGCCACCAGTACTTTAAATACCAGCAGTGTGATAGTTAAGGTTTTGTCTCAATTTGACTGAGCCAGGATTTTCGGTCGTTTGGCAGTTGAAAGGTAGTTATCCCCATAATGAGAGCTAATATTATGCAATTAACTTTATGATGAAGTCTGCTACGAGCAGTCAATCAATTGAAAAGATGTTTCTTTGGGGGTGTGGTCTGCTTCCAATATGTTAGACATTCAGACAAAGCTTGCTTTTTCTCTGCTAGGTCTGGATCTTGTATCTGGCTAAGCTTACTGTCTCCAGTTCTTTGGTCTTGAGCCAGTGATGACCTGTTCTATTGCCTGTCTGCCTGCCTGTTTTCTTTATGGACTGACTCACTGACTAACTGCTGGACCTGACTGCCTGCCATCTGACCTGCCTGCTGTCTGACTTGCCCATCATGATTCATCTGATTCAGACTTGGGACTCTTCCAACTCTACAGTTGTGTGAGCCATTTCCTTGATATAAACTTCTCTTTATATGTACATACATAGGTTTCATTTCTTTAAAGATGCCAGCCTATGTCAAGCAGAATCACCTAGGGTGGACAGGTTTCTGCGGAGCTTCCAGACTAAGACAGACTAGGAAGAAGAGGCAGACTACTTCTGAATGGTTAGCCACTGAAAACCTTATGAATAGCAACAGAACATTGTCAGATATGTACTAGAATATGAACTCATCAGGTTGGAGGGCACCAAATACCACTGGGGAAGAGCTGTTTCCTCAAAGTAGAGTTGACCTTAATGATGTGGATGGAGTTAAGCTTCTGGGACCTTCATTTGCTGATATGAGACAACTCAAAATAAGAAGAAACAGCTGAAAACATTCATTAATAATCAGAATGTGCAATTTAAGAAGTATGAATCTAGGAATATTGGAAGTTGTCAAAAATTAAATGGAACACATAAAAATCTATATCCTAGACATTAGTGAACTGAAATGGACTGGTATTGGCCATTTTGAATCATACATGATTGTTTACTATGCCTGGAATGACAAATTGAAGAGGAATGGTTTCACATTCATCATCATAAAAAAAAAAAGTCAAGATCTAGAATTACAATACTGCCTGTGATTGGATACTATCTATATACCTGTAAGAAAGTCCAGTTAATGCTATAATTATTCAAATATATGCACCAACCACTAAAGCCAATGATGATGAAATTGAAGAATTCTACCAATTTCTTTAGTCTGAAATTCATCAAACATGCAATCAAGATGTATTTATAATTACTGGTGATTGAAATGTGAAAGTTGTAAGATCTGTAGTTGGGAAACATAATCTTGGTGACATCAATGATGCTGGAGATTGCATAAGAGGAGTCCTGGTATGAAGCTATGGATAAGCACTGGACTGCTAACCACAAGGTCAGTGGTTCACATCCACCAGCAGCTCCTTGGAAACCTTATACAGGTCACTATGAGTTAGAACTGACTCAACAGCACCACTTAACAACAATGACTTATTCATTGAAAACACCTTTTCTCAACAACATAAAAGGGAACTATATACGTGGACCTCATCAGATGGAATACAAAGGAGTCAAATTGACTACATCTGTGGGAAAAGATGATCAAGAAGTTCAGTGAAAACAAAGCCAGGGGCTGACTATGAAACAGACCATCAATTGCTCATATGCAAGTTCAGACTGAAGCTGAAGAAAAGTAAAATAACTCCACAGTGTCAGTCCATCTTGTTGGGGGTCTTCATCTTTTTCAATAACCCTCCCTTTTGCCAAGCATGATATCCTTCATCAGGGACAGGTTCCCTGCAACAGCATGTCCAAAATGCAAGAGACATAGCCTTGCCATTCTCACTACTAAGAAATATTCTGGTTGCACTTCTTCCAAGACAGATTTACTTGCTCTTTTGACAGTTCCTGGGACTTTCAATATTTTTTGCTAACATCAGAATTCAAATGCATTGATTTTTCTACAACTTCCTAATTTATTGTCCAGCTTTCACATGCATATGGTAAGATTTCAAATATCCTGGGTTGGGTCAGGGGCACCTCAATCCTCAAACTGATATTTTTGGTCTTGAACACTTTAAAGATGTTTTGTGCAGCAGATTTACCTGATGTAATGTGTCATTTGATTTCTTGACTGCTGCTTCCATGAGTGCTGAGTGTGGATCCAAGCAAAATGAAGTCAAAGTTTTCTCCATTTATAATGATGCTGTTTATTGGTCCCATTATGAGGACTTTCGTTTTTTGGGGGTTTTTTTTCACATTGAGGTGAAATCCATACTGATGGATATCTGATAAATGTAGTGTATATAACTTTATGGAGAAACAGGATGTTTGCATCTCTTCAAAATACCTTCCTCCAAACATTTAATCACAATAAGAGAAACCATAACTTTACAGTGGAAAAGTTTTCATACACCACTTTAGCCAAGAATGGAGGCTAATATCACCAGCAGTAATGATGTCAATGTAATGTGCTCCCTGACATGATGTTCAGAGAAGAGCACATCACCTCTGTGGAAATCTTCCCCAAACACCAGATTCTAAGTCTAACCATAGGAAAGCATCAGACAGACCCAAGCTGAGGGATACTCTAAAAGATAACTATGATGAGTCAAATTGTATATCAACCTGGCTGGGCCATGATTCTCAGTCGTTTGGCAGTTATGATATAATTGTATCCCATGATGAGAACTTGTATAATGCAATCACTTCCATGATGAGATCTACTGTTGGCTCTGGAGGAAGATCCCTGTCTCTTTTCACCATCTGTGGACCTGACACTCCTAGGAAATCTCTGTGTGTTTTGGCATCAATCTTTCCCTAGGTCTAGGAGGTTCTCCACACAGGGATCTTGGGTCCCAAGGATGCACTCAGCTCTTGGCTCTTCTTTTTGGTGGTTGTTAGGCCCCTTCCTCTCTGCTCACTTCTCTCTCCTGTTATCTCTTGTAAGAGAAAAGATGATGGAAGCCACAATCTAGGGAAAGTTTCATTACATCAGATCAGGATTCTAACCTGAATAAGGAAGTTCGATCCTGCCCTAATCCCCTTAAAGGTGATTGGCCAATCACATCATGGGTGATGATTACATCATTATAAATTGCCAAGCCACTGAGAATCATGGCCCAGTGAAGTTGACACATATTTTGAGGGGATACAGTTCAATCCCTGGCAGGCAGGGATTTTTAAGATAAGGAAGCTAAAATACTTAGAGGGGGGAAGAGAGTTGGCCAACATCACAAAGCAAGGAAAGAACAGAGTCTGAGGCTCCCTGATGTCCTCCCAGAGACACTGTGTCTCATTTCTGCTTTATGCCCCACCCACACCCGGCCTAGACCCACACCCAGTCTTCATCAAACCAAATAAAAAAACCCCACTACCACTGAGTTGATGCAGACTCATGGCGACTCCACGTGTTGCAGAGTAGAAGTGTGATCTGTAGGGTTTTCTGGGCTTTAATCTTTATGAAAACAGATCATCATGCCTTTATTCTGTGGCACCATTGGGTGGGCTCAAAGTGCCAACCTTTAGGTTAATGGTTGACTGCAAGCTGTTTGTGCCACCCAGTACTCATCTGGGACCTCAAATTGAAAAGCCAAATGACATCAGATCAGCCCACAGCATGTGGATGCTGCGCCCTGAGAAGGAGATAGAGACAGAAAGACAAAGCCAGATGGAGAGAGGAGAGGCAGATGGTGTCCAGAGAGAGGAGGCAGCCATCTTTGAGGGCAAATTTGACTAATTGAACTCTGGATCTGTGTTCCCAAAACAGATCATTTCTAACAAAAAGAGTTGGATAAATGTCCTGCAGTGCTATAACAAGTCTGATGTATGGGAATCAGCATTGATGTTGCCATGGAAACCAGCCTTTCCCCCCTTCAGTTGTTCAGAAGCATGATTTTTTACAAGGATGGTGCTTGTGCTTCTGGGAAAAATTATAGGGGATTTATTTCTCCTTCTTTCACATGACTCCTTGATCGGATTATACTACAATGTGGAGGTTGGGGCTGAAATTGATCAATAGCAATTCCACCAGGTGGTCTTCCCATTTTTCAGGAAAATATATTGTTCCTTTAATGTTTTATGATCTGATGGACCACTGGGATTCCCGTGGGTACCATCACTGGTTCACTCCAAAATCCACACAGTTGTCTACTCACTCAACTCCCCTATCTGAAGTCTGAACTGTAGGCTACAGAGGAACCGGGGTGGCCTCATTGCATTGTTTGACCTTTGTGTCTAGCACTGGCATGGGAGAGGGGGGCACACCAGGAACACTTGTAAGGAGAAGCCCAGTGTTTCTCCACTCTATGATGTTGTTCTGATTGCCTGGAAAGATGGCCCCACGGCGTCTTTTCCTCACCCTCTGAAATTATTCCCATCAAGATGCAACCTGAATCCAACAGCATTTTAGGAGGTTGTGGAACAATATACACTTGTCTGGGGATATTCATCAGCTACATGCTCAAATTTATGATATAAGTAATTCTCAAAGTGAACACTGAGTGGCTACCGATTTGCTACCCATGCTAGAGAGTAAGATACCCTAAGAACTTGATTGAACCTCAGCATAGTGATCCTGCTTGGTCACCTTAGAGCAGATGGTGGACCGGCAACGTCGGGCGCATGGGGTCCCCAGCTGATCTCCTCCCTCCCTGCCTTCCTCGGATGGCGGCTGTTTATGCTGGACGTGTGGCCAGAGACGGGTAAGGATCACGTGGAACCTCGGCTACTTAAGACAGAGACATTGCCATGCTGCAATGAGTCTCAATGACTGGTAAGACTGAGGAATTCGCACTGACCACCTAAGACAGGCAGCGTCCCTTAAACAATCAATAAATAAGGAGGACTCAGATGCAGACAGTACAGACCCGGTCAGGAGGCCAAGCCCCTGTGGGCCCAAGAGTTGTTGACCGTCCAAACCATAGGCTCTGAAGATCAGACTCTAGCCACCTAGTAGACATAGCAAACTGTCCCTCATCTGATTATTCAGTAATGCTTGTTAGTAATCTCATACATGAGCCCTGGATATCCACAGACAAATGTAAAAACCTTCCCTAAAAGCCGAGACTATAAATTCCAAAAAGCCAAGTCCGCCCCCCATCCAAAAAAAAAGCTAAAGAGGATAGAGAGAAACACTGTAAACTGATGATATATGGCGGGGATAATAATCAATGTAATGAAACAAGCTATATGAATGGTTGAATGTGAAGCTGATGATGTGCCCTGTAAACTTTCACTCAATGCAAAATAAAAACATTTAATTTAAAAAAAAAAAAAAAAAGATGCAACCTGTCCTTCAAGGTCCAGCTCTAAGGCCACCTCCTCCAAGAGTATACGGCTGACATGAACTCCCCCTTCAGGATTTCTAACACATGCTGGGCTCTCTGTCTACCACACCCCCTACACAGCTCTCCCGAGTCTCTCAAAACACATGTCCCTAATGTTGGTCACAACAGAGCTTGCTCTAAGGTGCTATTTTTATGATCATTTCCTGACTCCTCTGAGTCTGTCAGTCAGCAGGGCTCTGTTAAACTCCAGTGTTATGTATGAATTGTGGCTCAGTGAAGATATGCTAAAGTCTAAACCCCAGTACCTGTGAATGTGACCTTGTTTAGAAGAGGCCTTTGAAGATGTTGCCAGTTAACATGAGGTCACAATGAAGTCTGGTAGATCCTGATCCAGTCTGAGTGGTGTCCTTCTAAAAGAGGAGAAGAGACACACAGAGAAATACAGAGGGATGACATATGACAGCAGATGACATATGACAATAGAGTGATACATCTACAAGCCAAGAAATGTCAAAAACCACCAGCCAGAAGCTGGAAGAGGCAAGAGGACCCTCCTCTAGAGCCTTTGGAGAGAAAGCACAACCCTGAGTTTGGACTTCTATACATCAGAACATAAAACACGAATACATTCCTCTTGTTTTAGGCCAACTAGTTTATGTTACTTTGTTACAGAAACCAAGATATTCATCTTATAAAAAACAGCCACTTTTCCCTATGGTCAAACTCTTCTGATCTCCCGCTCATTGTTCACTGTTCATGAGACAAGTTGTTGTTGGTGGTGGTGTGCCTTGGAGTTGGTTCTGATTCATAGCGACCCTGTATAGGGTTTCTGAGGCTATAAATCTTTATAGGAGCAGAAAGTCTAATCTTTCTCCTGTGGAATCGCTGGTAGTTTCAAACTGTTGACCTTAAAATTAGCAAGCTAGGTGTCTCTTTTTCTTTCTTTTCTTTTTATTTTGATGAGATACTTATGACTCCATCTGGAATAGCACATGACCCCAGTGTCCCTTCTAAAAGAGAAAAATATCTGTGAGTAATATTCTGTCCCTTGCCCTTTTCCCGATTTTCAGTCACACACTCATTTGTAATGAGTTCATTCCAGAGAGAATAGAGCTTTGGGATGTTTTTTGAGGCAATGGAGTGGCAAATCCACGTATGACAGAATGTTTGAACATGTGTTCATTAAGTCTTCAGTTGACTTTGGGTAATTGAAAAAAAAAATGGGGTGCTTATGTGTTAGCCATATGGATGTGTCTGCTTTTGTTGAGTGTGGTGTGAGGCCTGTCCTTTCCATCTCACCAGTGCTTACAGAGAGCCTGAAACACCGGGGCTTGGTGGATGTGGGTAGGACTGTCCAAATCCCATCACTCACCTTGTCTCAGTAGCCTGAGGCCTCAAAGGCCATGCTGCAACTTGATGTCCCTTCCCCTTCCCCACCCACCATGCGAACTTTGTCGTAGCTTCTAGTGAATCACTCAACTTGGAGCCTCAACTCCACCCAGAGTCAAGACATGTCCGCAAATGGCCAGCCATTTCAACCACGTAATATTTGTGAACACAGACTACGTGGCAAAGTGAAATGCAGAAATGAGGGTTATTGCTGAATGGCACAGGGTTTAACTGCTGGTGCCAGTTACCAACCACATGATCTTGGGCAAGTGGTCTCACTGCTCTGTGTCTCCATTTCTATATTTTGAGATGAGGATGATGATGAACTAATGCCAGCGATGGTGATGAATGACAAGGGCCTACCTCGAGGAATTGTTATGAGGATGATATGAACTAAGACATACAAAGTATTGATCATTTGTCATGTAATAAGGGGCATATAAAAGTCCTGTTGGCACAGTGGTCAAGTTGTTAACTGAAATATTAGCAGTTTGAAGCCACTAACTGCTCCATGGGAGAGAGATGTGGCAGTCTGCTTCCATAAGGATTTACAGCCTTGGAAACCCTATGAGGGAGCTTGACTATGTTGTATAGAGTTACTATGGATTGAATTGACTTGACAGAAATGGGTTTGGGGAGGTCAAGGGATATATACATGGTTGTTATTTTCAGCATGAACCATTGATACCAAGTCCTGGCTAAGAATAAGCAAGTTCATTTTTCTGATAACTGTAAGTTGACTTTTTGAGGAATAAACTGAGTTCAGTGGTGTTCTCAGGGGCTTGTACAGATCAGACGCAGCCTAAGGAAAACAAAGAATCATACAAACCCAGGCTCAAATCCAAGCACCTGTGGCTCTCTGTTCCTGCATCCACCTCTCCCTTCGTACCTATGAGCCTCAGTCTGCTATGTGAAATAGGGTTAATGAGCACAGACACCCACCACTGCCTCCTCAAAGTGATGGAGTAAAGTTTACAGGACTTTCATTTGCTAATGGGACACAATTCAAAATGAGGAGAAACAGCTGCAAGCATCCATTACTAATTGGAACATGGAATGTACAAAGTATCAATCTAGGAAAATTGGGCATTGTCAAAAGTGAAATGGAATTCATAAACTTCCATATCCTAGGCATTTAGTGAGCTGAAATGGATTCGTATTGATCATTTTGAATCTGACAATCACATGGTTTATTATGCTGGGTATAACAAATTGAATAAAGATGATGTCACATTCATCACCAAAAATAATATTTTCAAGATTTGTCTTGAAGCACAACACTATCTGTGATAGGATAATATCCATACCCCTACATGGAAGACCAGTTAATACCACCATTATTCAAATTTATGCACCAGTGATGATGAAATTGAAGAATTCTACCAACTTCTTTAGTCTGAAATTGATCAAATGTGCAGTCAAGATGAATTCATAATTACTGGTGATCAGAATGCAAAGGTTGGAAACAAAGAGGAAGGATCAGTAGTTGTAAAATATGGATACTGGATCATTTCTATCATGATAGATTCATGATAATTTTTCAAGAAGAAAGATATTTTGCAAATATCTTTTTGCTGTTGTTTAGGTGTCATCTAGTTGGTTCCAACAGATAGTGACTTTATGCACAATGAAACACTGTCCAGTCCTGCACTATTCTCACAATCATTGTTAAGCTTGATGCCGTTGCTGCATGTTTCAATATTCTGGTGCTATCTGACAGTGTTCCATGGCTATTCATAAGGTTTTCAGTGGCTAAATATTTAGAAATAATTCACCTCACCTTCTTCCTATTCTGTATTAGTCTGGAAGCTCAATTGTAACCTGCCCACAATGGATGTACCCTGCTTGTATTTAAAATACCAGTGGTCCTACAACATTCAATAGACTCCTGTGAACCCATGTGGACCTGGTTGGCCAGCAGTGTGGCAAGACCTGGGGACTCTTGGGCCCAGAATCAGTGACATAGCCACAGAGAACTAGAGTGGCGAGTGAAGCGTCCAGCTGATAAGAAGAGAGGGCATATGCATAAAAACATCCCTCACTTGCAGATAATACTCACTTGACCTGGCTTCAATGACTGGATGATCAGAACTCAACTAGAAGAAGAAAGAAGAGGGAAAAAAAAGAGTAATCTGATACAATTTGATGAACTAGCTCAAAAGAAGGAACAAATCTTTACAGCGAGGATCATTCCCATGCCCTCCATACACAGAAAAGACAGGGATGGGCAACTTGTACTTTGACTACCCAAAATGAGATGGCTACAAAGGCAAGAAATGACTGGCTTACAAGCTTTTAAGAGGGAGCCTAGATCCAAAGGGCATAGAGGAAAGTAGAATCTCCACTAAGTAGCATCCAACCTGTTTGGGTAGGGCTAATGAAAGGAGATGCAGATAGGTCCCTTGTGGTACAATAGTGAATAATTGTTATCAGGATTGACTACGAGGGTTGGAAATGTAAAGGTGAACGTTTTGTAGCAAAAGGAGTCCAGGAGCGGAGGTCCCTGGAACCATCAAGGGAGAAGAGCGGAGTGTGAGACCCTACCCAGAGAAGCAATGACCCCAGATATGGAGGCAGAGATGATGACGCAGAGAGATGGAGTAGCTGGGGACACTAGACCCAGAGAGGAGGAGGGACTGAGTGCTGATGACCAGAGGACAGAATTTGGTTGGTTGATGATGTATAGAGGGGATTGTAACCATGGCAATGAAACGATATATGATAGGATGAATGTAAAGCTAATGTTCTCCCATGTAAACTATCACATAATTCACAATAAAATATTAAAAAATATACCAGTCACATAGCTTCCAGCATCACAGTAACATGCACGCTACCACAGTACGACAACCTGACATAAAAGTTGACTATAGACATGTACCTCACCAGAGGGAATACAGGAATCAAATTGACTACATCTGTGAGAAGAGACCATGGGAAAGTTCTATATCATCAGCCAAAACAAGGTCAGGGGCTGACTGTGAAACAGACCATCAGTTGCTCATATGCAAGTTCAAGCTGTAGCTGAAGAAATTTTTAACCAGTCCAAAGAGCCAAAATATGACTTTGAACACACTCCATCAGAATTTAGAGACCACTTCAAGAACAGATTTGATGCATTAGACATTAACGACCAAAGATCAAAAGAGTTGTAGGATGACATCAAGAAGAAAGCAAAAGGTCAATAAGAAGAAAGAAAGGACCAAAATTGGTGTCAGAAAAGACTCTGAAACTTGCTTTCCAGCATAGAGATGCTAAAGCAAAATGAGGATGTAAAAGAACTGAATAGAAAATTTCAAAGAGCAGCTGGAGAAGACTAAGTCAAGTATTATAATGAATTGGAGTTAGAAAACCAAAAGAGAAGAACATGATCAGCATTTCAAAGCCGAAAGGGTCTAACTGAGAGTAAAGAAATACTGAAGAAAAGCTCCAAGCCATGACTTCTAATACTGAAGGATTCTATGAGCAAAATATTGATGATGTAGAAAGCATCAAACAAAGCAGATGGAAGGAATACAGAGTCACTGTACCAAAAAGAAATGGCTGATGTTCAACCATTTCAAGAGGCAGGATATAATCAAGAGACAATGTTACTAAATAAGGAGTCCGCTGAAGACATTACAAAGAACAGAGCTCCAAGAATTGGTGGACTACAAATTGAAATCTTTCAACAAACTGATGCAGCCCTGGAGCCACTCATTTATCTATGCCAGGAAATTTGGAAGATAGCTACCTGACCAACTGATTGGAAGGCATCCATATTTGTGCCTATTCCAAAGAGAGGTAATACAATAGACAATATAATTAATGTCACATGCAAGTAAAATTTTCTAAAGATAATTTAAAAATGACGACAATAGTACATCAACAGAGAACTGTCAGGGGTTCAAGCCAGATTTGGAAGAGGACATGGAATGAGGGATATCATTACTGATGTCAGATAGATCTTGGTTGAAAGCAGAGAACAACAGAAAAATGTTTACCTGTATTTTATTGACAATGCAAAGGCTTTTGACTTTGTGGATTATGATATGCCATGGATAACACTGAAAAAAAAAAAAAAAACATTTTTAATGGTATTCCAGAACATTTCATTATGCTCATGAGAAACCTGTACAGAGGCCAAGAGGCAGTCATTTAAAAAGAACAAGGGAACACTGAATAGTTTCAAGTAGGAAAATTGTGTGTCAGGGTTGTATTCGTTCACCATACTTACTCAAACTTCATGCTAAGCATATAATCTGAGAAGCTGGACTATATGAAGAAGAACATAGTATCAGGATTGGAGGATGACTCATTAACAACCTGCAAGTTGCAGATAATACAACCTTGCTTGCTGAAAGCAAAGAGGACTTAAAATATTGACTGATGAAGATCAAAGGCCACAGCTTTTAGTGTGGGTTGCACCTCAATGTAAAGAAAACAAAAATCCTCACACCTGACCAATAAATAACATTATGATGAATGGGAAAAAAAGTTGAAGTTATCAAACACTTCATTATGCTTGAATCAATGGTCATGGAAGCAGCAATCAAGAAACCAATGGTATATTTTATTAGGCAAATCTGTTGTGCAAAATCTCTTTAAAGAGTTCAAGAGCAAAGATGTTAGTTTAAGGTGTGCTTGACTCAAGCCATGGTATTTTCAGTAGCCTCAGATACATGTGAAAGTTGGACAATGAATAATGAAGACCATAGAAGAATTGATGCATTTGAGTTATAGTGTTTCAGAAGAGTATTAGAAATACCATGGACTGCCAGAAGAACAAATAAATCTGTGCTGGAAGAAGTACGGCCAGAATGCTCCTTAGAAGACAGGATGACAAGACTTCATTTCTCATACTTTGGGCATTATCAGCAGGAACCAATCTCTGGAGAAGAACATCATACTTGGTAAAGTGGAGGGTTAGTGAAAAAGAGGAAGATCCCCAATGCAAAGGATTGGCACAGTGGTAGTAGCAAAGTGCTCAAGTATAACCACAATTGTGAGCATGATGCAGGATGAGGCAGTGTTTCATTTTGTTTTCATAGGGTCCCTATGCATCGGAACCAACTCAATAGCAACTAACAACAACAACCACATTCACACAAATCCTATAGTGCACAGTTCTACTCTGATACTCATGTTCACCATGAGTCAGAATTGAATCAATGGCAAATGGTTAATTTTTTTGTTGTTGTTTTTGGTTTGTTGAGGTACAATCCATTTAACTAACTGCCATTGACTCAATCTCAACTCATGGCAATTCCAAGCATGTCAGAATAAAACTGTGTACTCCATAGAATTATCAATGACTAGCTTTTCAGAAGTAGATCACTAGATCTTTCTTCTGAGGTGCTTCTGAGTGGACTCAAACCTCAAATCTTTTGATGAGCAGCTGAGCATGTTAATCATTTGCACCACCCAGGGACTCAGCCAAGCTTACAATAAACATTAAATGAGCTAATTTTGTAGAAGACCCCTCTCATCACTCATAATGTTCCTCCTTGACAACCAGCTGCTTTAGGCCAATCGCATCATCTGGCTCTTCTGTTCCTGCATCCACCTCTCCCTCAGGAGTCCAGGGCAATGCATATGTGTCAGTCATCAGTGTGTGACATGTGCACAGGCCTGACCTTGAGAAGGTGCTCAGCAATGAACCCAGAATGAAGAAAAGTCACCAGGCACATTTCTTGACCCTTGCTTATGGCCTCAACATTAGTTCAGGCCCCATTGAATGGAGGGTGCCTGTCCCATCACAACCCAAGGCCAGGCCAAGCCTAACAGGGCAATCTGCCCTATGGAGCCCCCACCCCCCCAACTCCCAGCATCTTCTTCATTAGGCTCACTGAGAAGAAGAGAAAAGAATGTGGCAAAGGGAAGGTCAAAACTCTCAGACACATCTATCTTTATTTGTTTCCTGTCAGAAAATTTCAAGAATTACACCAAAAAATACTTCAGCCTCTGCTACCTACTGACAAAAATACACCACAAAATTATAAAGCGCTCAGCGGTTTTGCTAGGGACAATTTGTTATTCCGCTTCAGATGATAAATGAATTTACAGGTGACTTGAGGTGGAGGGGCATTAGAGGAAAAGGTACGAAACATCAGTAGATAGCATTTGGCAAGAGAGTTTGAGCTATTCTAGTCTTATTACCCAGCTGTTGTGTATAATGATTTCAGCAATATAGCAAGCTACCAAAAAATGCCATTTAAATGTCCTGTCAAAGATGCATGGTAAAGCAGTACCTCATTTCAAATAACCAATTCTCCAAGCCAGTTCTGGTCCTATTGGGCTTGGAGCTGACACCCCACTGAATGGGCCTGCCTCCCTGGAATGCTGTGTAAGAACATGGGAGTGTCTGGTGTGATTCCAGGGCATTGAAAGGCTTGGTCAGTGTTGGATGTCACCAACTTGCCACAGCTTCTAGAAGTTTCTACAACCAGGTTATTCAGAGTTAGGACAAATGTCCCCTGTCAACACAACTGAGAAGGCAAAAGACCGGCCCATTGTGTTCAGATTCCTTTAGAAGTAATTTGACATTGTGGCAGCCCAATTCTTCAAATCTTCTTGGCAGTCACTTGAGTTCCTGGTTAGGGGCCTAATCTTCATGGGTTCTACCATAGTTATTAGCACTTTGGGAAAGAACAAACAAACAAATTTTTTTAAAAGCTTGGTGCCTCTGCTTATAGCTTGGCCACATGTTGCACACCTATCCTATGCCTTCCCCCCTCCCGTGACCTCTGCCTCCTTCTCACCCTTTCTACCGTTTTTGTCTCTTAAACATGGGCATTCTGCAGGTGTTGATATAGAAAAACAAGGAAAAGACAAAAGCAAATATTCCCACTTCTCAATGTTTGCTCAACAAAGCATACATCCCCCTAGCGTGCAATCTCAGACTCTAGGCCCTGGGGTCTGCCTGTTAACCTGGTACAACCCACCAGAGATAAGGACATTTTACTCTGGGGTTTATGTGTTCTGGGCCTGTTGTTGTTGTTTAGTGCTATGGAGTCAGTTCCAATTCATAGAGATCCTATATAGAGTTTCCAAGGAGTGGCTGGTGGGTTTGGACCAGCGACCTTGTGGTTACCAGTCCAGTGCTGATCCTACAGTGCCACACCAGGATGTCCTGGGCTTACCTATGCTGAACTCAGGCCTTCTCTCTAGTTAGCCATTTCTAACTCCCATGTGTCTATCCTGCAGACAATCAGAGAATCAGGGAGCCAAGTCTGAGTCACTGTGTGTTCCAGATCCTCTGACGCATGCAGGAAAGTCAACAGAATCTATCATCTTTCCTTCCCTTCAACACTGTCCAGATATAACCAATTTAATAGATTTGTTGTTGTTGTTCATTGCCTTTGCTTCTTTCCTTTTCTGCTTTTAAATTTTCCAAACAAAGAATAAGCAGTGGCTTTGAAAATATCTTACATGGGAACAATCAACATGAAACATGCCTTTGTACATAAGCCTGACTCTGGGACGAATCAACGATACCAAGGGACAAAAAGAAATCTAGATTCAGACAGCTCCAGTGCACGAAAGTTTCAGTGAGTTCCTCCCCCCCCCCCTCCCCTCCCCCCCCCCCATATCCCAGGAGTACAGTGTTGTCTTGTAACTGAAGCGTGGCTTAGCCAACCGGGGCCCCCCTCCACCCCCCATTCTGGCTGGGGTGAGCCTCTAGTGGCCCTGGGTCTTGGGTGGCTTTGGCTCATGGATGACAGCAGCCGCCGACAGCCATGGCCCGATGGCCCGGGCAGTGCTCTGCTTGGCCACACTGTAGTGGCTGATGACCGTGTAGAAGCGGCTTCTGGAGTTGGGGTCCTGGGATGAGTAGTAAGCATCCAGGGAGGCCGGGATACAGCGCTTGTGCTGGGGAGGAAAAAGACAGAGTTCAGGGATAATTTAGAGACTGCTTCTAACCCATCTGGGAGCCACATCAGGCTCTCAGTGTGAGAGCAGGTGATAACACCTGGCCTGTGCCTAGCACACAGCAGGCCTTCTTCAACATCAGCATCACCATCATCATCAAACCTGCCACTTACTTGAAGCTGGGAGAGAGGCACCTGATTTTGATATTGTATCAAAGCCAAGCTCCTCTGCTGACTGAATAGATCACTCTAGGGATGCTGGTGCCCCAATTGGGCGCTCTCCAATAGGCGAGTTCACCCACACCCTAACTACTCCTCTGGGGCATTGCCTACAGTCAAGGGGCACTCTAGACATGTCTTATTTACATACCCTCTTTCCAAGGAAAGCCAATAGCCAAAAATTGAGTGGTACAAAGGAATAAAAGCCAGACCCCATTGCCTCAAAGTGGGGTGACTCTGGGCTATCCTTCCTGCTGTGGAGTTTCTGTGGGGGCAAGCTTAGGCAGGCATTCACAGGTGCCATGGTGCTTTGAGACTTCTTCCCTGGCCTGGTCTGCTTCCCTCTCTCCCAGATTCCTCTGGGGAGTCGACTGTCTATCAATGAATCATTTGCATGAGAATCGTCATCTCAGGTTCTGCTTCTAGGGAACCCAATTTAAGACAATGGCCTTGGAATTAACTTATTCCAAGACTCAACTTTCAGCCAAACAGTGGGCAGGTCTATAGGGAAACAATAACACTAGGGAGGTACATAAACCTCAGAACAATCAACCATTTGAGATCTAAAGGGCAGCATTTACCCAAGGACAAAGTTCAGAAGGGTTAGAAGAGAAAGAAGAATGGAAACAGGAAATACAGGAGGAAATGGGTTAAGTCATGTTACCTTGTGGGGGCCGCAATCAATGACATGAAACAAAATGTGTGTGGATTGTTGAATGGATCTACTCTGTAAACCGTCACCCATTTCACGATAAAAAATTAACATGAAAATTAAAGAAAAAAAGATAATGACCTTGGAGAAATAAATCACATCTCTTCTCTGAGCCTCAGTTTCCTTTTTTGGTTTAATGGATACAATGACTGCATCTGAGGTCATGAGTAAATGACATATTTCAAGTAAACTGGTTTCTGACATTTACGAAAAGCTGACCAGGTGTGGCAGAGATGGCTAGCTGGCCACCAACCTTTATATACTCCTGAGAGTCTGCAGGACAGCAGCTACCTCTACAGGGACTACACTTCCCACTACCTCCTGGCAGGGACCATGTGACTCTTCCTGGCCAATGAAATGAGAGTGAAAAGGAGTTGCTTCCTCCTTGCTCTGAAGTGCTAAGAAATGAGAGCCTTGGCTCACCTTACCTTTGTCCGTTTGCTGGCTAGAATCCCTCCCCTTCCACCACCCCTGCAGGCCCTAGAGCAGTGACTCTCAATATGGTGGCCTTGCCTCGCTGAGGACAATTGGCAATGTCTGCAGACATTTTTGCTTATTTCTCTGCTGCTGTGGTTTAATGTGCTAGACGGCAAGGTCGGTTTGAATTGCAAGGTCGTCAGTTCAAGTTCACCAGCTGCTCCTCAGAAACCCTATACAGGGTTGCTGTGGGTCAGAATCAACTCTACGGCACTTCACAACAACAAATCCAGTAGGCAGAGGGCTGTTGCTAAACATCCTGCAATGCCTAGGGCAGCCATCTACAACAAAGTATGTTCCACATGTTAATGGTGCTGAAGTTGAGAAAACTTTCCCTATTGGAAAGCAAAGCCACAGAAGGGATCCCAGGTCCTGAAAAGTGAGTGAAAAACAGATTAATACACCTCTATTGTGCTAGAGCTCTGGTAGCATGTTGTTGTTGTTGTTAAGTGCCTTTGAGTCGGTTCCGACCCATAGCTACCCTGTACAGGGTTTCCGAGGGTGTAAATCCTTACGGGAGTAGAAAGCCTCATCTTTCTCCCGTGGAGCGGCTGGTAGTCTCGAACCGCTGACCTTAAGGTTCGCAGCCATAGTGGTTACGAATCAGGCTGCTAACCTCAAGGTCGGCAGTTAGAAACTACCAGCTGTTTGTTCCTCAGGAGAACGATAAGGCTTTCTGTTCCTGTAAAGATTTGCAGCCTCGGAAACCCCTGTGCAGGGGTCACGATGAGTCGGAACCGACTTCATGGTACTTAACAACAACAACATTGTGCTAGGACTCCTGGTGGGCTGCTATAGCATAAGTACTGGACTGCTAACCACAGGTTGGCAGTTCAAACCCACCAGCTGCTCCTCGGAAACTTTATACAGGGTCGCTATCAGTCAGAATCGACTTGATGGCACTTAGCAACAACACCATTGTGCTAGGAGTCCTGGTGTGACATTGTAGGATAAGCACTAGACTGCTAAATGCAATATCGGTGGTTCAAACCAACCAGCCACTTGGAAACCCTGCTCAAGGTTGCATGAGTTAGAACTTACACAAAGACACTTAGTTAGCAGCAACATTGTGCTAATCCATTAAGATTAGGGTTTATCTGATTCCCAAGTAAACTCCAAACCAATTGTGATGGAGTTCATTCCAACTCAGGGCAACCCCATGTGTCAGAGTAGAGCTGTGCTCCACAGGATTTTCAAGGACTGTCATCTTTCAAAAGGAGAGCCAGAGATGATGACATGGAGCGATGGAGCAGCTGGAGACTTTAGATCCAGAGAGGGAGAGCGACTGTGTGCTGAAGACCTGGGGGTATGGGGGAAGGATTGCATGGAGGGAATTGTAACCATGGCAATGAGAGACAATGTACATAGAATGAATGTAAAACTAACGTTCTCCCATGTAAACTATCACATAATTCACAATAAAACATTTTTTTTAAAAAAAGGAGATCACTAGGTCTTTCTTCTAGGATGCCTCTAGGTGGACTTGAACCATCAACCTTTCAGTTAATAGCTGAGTGCTTAACTATTTGCACCACTCAGGGACACATTTCTCTGGTAGATCAGGTTGCTGTTATAATTGTCATGTGCCACCTAGTCAATCTTGGCTTATAGTGACCCTGTGTAGGGTCTTCAAGGAGCAACTGGTGTGTTTGAACCACTGATCTTGTGGTTAGCAGTCTAATGCTTTTCGTACAGCTCCACACCAGTGCAACTTTACCTTAATTAATATATTGCATGCTTAGCACAGTCTTAAATATTTCCCATATGATTTACACATATAAATATGGACAGTAAATGTTATTTTACAGAATATTTAGAAAATTCAAATGAGATAATGTTTCTGAAAATGTCTAACAAAAGAACCTGAAACAGTAGATAATCATTAAATGGTAATTTATAAATATTATTATTGTCTGTTTTAGCTCTAAAACAGATTCTATCCTTATTGCAATTCACATTTGTTAAGCGCCCACAGCAGGCCCTCTGCAAACTGTTTTTACTTAAATTCTCTCATTTAGACTTCTGAAAAATCCCGAAGGCGGGCATTATCAGGCCCCATTTAACAGACAAGAAAATTGAGGCTTTTAGTCGCTCCTTGGAAGTTCTATACAGGGTCGCTATGAGTCGGAACCAACTCAGCGGCACTTAGCAACAAGTTCAAGGTCACACTGCTAGTTCAGTTTTTTTAATGGAAGAAGTACAATGGGCAGTGGTGGGGGGACCCAGGGAGAAGAGCAAGACCTAGCTCAAATCTGGGAACAAGAGGTTCAGAAGCACCCATGCCTTGTTTCCATATCTCTGCAAGACCATCATGGAGGAAAGGAACCACCATCACACAAGGAAGACCCATGCCAAGCCAGAGCTCTCTGAAAATGGAATAGTCTATCTCACCAAGTAGTGAGCTCGCCCTCCCTGACGATGTGCAGTCTGCACCTGGACACATTCTGACTCGGGCTCCAGAGTGTCATCGGGAAGGAGGAGTTCCACTGCCAACTTGAAACTGAATCCTTCACAAAAGCTGGATAACTCTTTATCAGACACATAAAACCAAAAACCAACCAACTGACATTGAGTCAATTCTGAATCATGGCAACCCCAAGTGTTGTAGAATAGAGCTGCTTCATAGGGTTTTCAAGTCTGTGACCTTTCGGAAGCAGACCACCAGACCTTTCATCCAAGCCACATTTGTTGTTCTTGTTAAGTGCCTTTTAGTTGCAACAACAACAACAACTCATAGTAACCCTGTAGAGCGTTTCCAAGGAACAGCTGGTGCGTTTGAACCTTCAGCCTTTCGGTTAGCATGCTAGTGCCACACCAGAACTCCTTTAAGGTACATTTAGGTGGGTTCAAACTGCCAACTGTTTGGTAGTGCCTAAGCCCAGTGCTTAACAATTTGTACCACCCAGGGACTCCTACAAGACACATGCCAATGAAGAAAAGACACTGTGAAACCCTCCCATTGAAGCTGATAGTGACCTGGGTCACTCACCTGGCACAAGACCCTTACCTTATAGACAAATCCCTCTGGGCAGCTGTGGTCATAGGTGAAGGCTTTGTAAACCACCAGAAACACAATGCAGGCAAGAAAAGCTAGCGCCAGGCTGACAAGGATGGTGACCTGGAGGAAAGCAGAAATGAGAGTCATCAGCCACAGTCTGTTCACCTTCAATCCATGGGTGCAGTCTCAGGGACACAGAGCAGTGACAGAGGATATGGTAAGCAGAGTAGGGGGCTGGGGTCTGAAGATTTGATTATGTCTTAGCTCTGTCACTAACTGACAGCGGGACCTTGAGCAAGTTACCTGCACTCGTAAGGCCTCAATTACCCCATTCTGTAGGATGCTCTCTAGAGCTACTTCTTGACCAAAATGTGATTCTTTGCTTTTCCAGCTAACTGGAATTGAGGGGTGTGTGGAGGGGACGATCACAAAGCCATTATTTAGGGTATTTACTGCCTTCCACTCCCGCCCCTCCCACCTCCACCACTTAATTACAATCTCAGATGATTTCCAACTGCATATTTCACCTCCACATTGGCATCTAATAGGCTCTTGAAACAACATTCCCAAACTAAACCCCTGCTCTTCTCCCACCTCCTGCTGCATCTTCCCCTCTCAGAAAAGGTCAAGTCCATCTCTGCAGTCATCCAGGCCAGAGCTCCTGCAGGCATCCTTGACTCTCTTCTCCTCCCACTCCCCATCCAATGTACCAGCAGAACTGATCATTACTTCCTTCAAACTATGTCCACAATCTGACCATGTCTTAGCACCATGGTCCTGGCCATCATCGGCTCTCCCCTGCAGTACTGCAGATGCTTTCCAGCTACAGTGTGTCCTCTAAAGAGGGAAAGCCTGCTTAAACCTAAATCAGTAACATCCCCTCTCTGCTCCAAAGCATCCAGCCATCTTTAGGTCACTCAGAGTGAAAGCTAAACTCCTAGCAATAATAATCTACAAGCAAGCTTTTAAAAGAGAACACACCATGTAAGTAGGACAGAGGTAAAGAATGATGTATGCACAACCTTGGAACAACAGGGCTCTGGGATACAGGGATTGAGACATGGTTGAAATGGGGAAAAGGGGGGAAATAATGTTAAGATGCTTGTCTGTCTTTTGCATCTTGGTTTCCCTTGCATACCATTATAAAATAGACACTGGAGGGAAAGAGAAAGAAATAGCCAGAAATATCACCATAGAAAGCTTGTAAGTCCATCTTCTGCCTATAACTGATTGGAATGCCTAAAATGGGGCTACAACGTGCCTAGTGAAGGAGGCTTCCTGCCGAGCCTCTGCATTACATAAGACCATAGGTAGAATCCTGAACAGCATCCAGAATCTTCAGAAGTGGGAAATTTCCACTTGAAAGGACAGGCAGACCAGCCTGGAGCAGCTAGAAGAACAGAAGATACTTCTTTAAAGAAAGACCGATAGGAAAAATACAAAACAATATAGGCAGACTGACTGATTACTACAAGAACAAGCAAGTTGCTCGCCAAGGAGACATAAAGGCAAGTGTTCAGGTCCCCTCAGAGCAAACCCCCTTCCAAGACTAAGACTCAGTGGGAATACACACCCTGGTTGGTGACCACATTCGTCACCAATAAGGGGAGTTGAGGGAAAAACAGCAATGAAGCTGTAAGCTAAGCCCTACAACGTTCAATAAACTTCTGTGAACCCAGGTGGAGACCTGGTTGGCCAGCAGTGTGACAAGACCTGGGGACTCTTGGGCCCAGCGTCAGTGACATAGCCACAAAGGACTAGAGTGGAGAATGAAACATCCAGCTGATAAGAAGAGACGACATATGCACAAGAACACCCACACTTGCAGATAATACCCACTTGACCTGGCTTCAATGAATAGATGATCAGAGCTCAACTAGAAGAGGAAAAAAGGAGTAATCTGATACAATTTTGATAAAATTTGATGAACTTGACCTACACCTATGGATGCAGTAGCTCAAAAGATGGAACAAATCTTTACAGCAAGGATCATTCCCACCCCCTCCATACACAGAGTAGGCAGGGATGGGCAACTTGGACATTGGCTACCCAAAGTGGGTGGATACAAAGGCAAGAAGTGACTGGCTTACAAGCTTCCAAGAGAGAGCCTAGATCCAGAGGGCGTAGAGGAAGGTAGAATCTCCAGTGAGTAGTATCCAATCTGTCTAGGCGGGGCTGATGAAAGGAAATGCGGATAGGTCTCTTGTGATACAATAGATAATAAATGTTAGGACTGATTGTGAGGGTTGGAAATGTAAAGGTAGACATTTTGTAGCAAGGAGGGGAGTGACTGACTTTGCAGTCTAGGAGTGGAGGACCCTGGGATCATCAATGGGGAAGAGTGGAGAGCGGGAACCTACCCAGAGAAGCAGTGATGCCAGAGATGGAGGCAGAGACAATGACGTGGAGAGATGGAGCAGATGGGGACTGTAGACCCAGAGAGGGAGAGGGGCTGTGTGCTGATGACCAGTGGGAGGGGCAGGTTTGCAGGGTATATCCTTTGGTTGGTTGATGATGCATGGAGGGGATTGTAACCATGGCAATGAAACGATATTCGAAAGAATGATTGTAAAACTAATGTTGTCCCATGTAAACTATCACATAATTCACAATAAAACATTAAAATTAAAATAAAGAATGTACCATGGAACAAGCTGGAGAACACAATGAGTATATACTGAGTCAGAAAGTAGTGAACTGTTCATTTTCAGAGTCATTTCTGAAAGTTTGCCTGACCCTGCCCCACAGCCTGTGTACAAAGTGGGAAGGAAACACCCATGATACTGGACACAAAATGGAGTAAGCACGAGTTTTCAGTGTTGTTTTAAAGAACTGATGACACTTGGAGTCAGTTGGCCTGGAAGTATGGCAAAATTCCTCTTAAGGAGAGGAGGAGATGGTGTCTACATTGCTCCAGAAGCATGGTTTGTTTGTTGGCAGCTTTCAATAGTGCCACAGGATGGGAGGATTTTGAAAAAGAAAAGAGGAAAGTGGGCATGCGTGGGTATCTGACCAAATCCTATGGAGAGATGCTGCCTGTGAGAAATGATCCACCCCTGCCAGTGTGTGTGTGTGTGTGTGTGTGTGTGTGTGTGTAGGTGTAGGTGTGTGAGTAGTACACACATGCACACATGTGAAGTTTTAGGATGGTGACATGTCAAATTCTATTTTAAACTATTGTCCACACAATAGCCTTTCCATTCACCTAAACCCTCAGTACAGCCTGTTGTCCTCTGCTCACCAGTGGGGTGGTGATGGTGTGTGGTGAGGTGGTGCAGAGACCAGACAGGATTACCTACACCAGGTGTGGAACCAAAAAGGAGAAACCAATGGAAGCTGGAATCTGGGGCAAGAGTTGCCTCTAAGACACACTAACCCCCTTAGGACCCTGAAGAGAGTCTTTGAACAGAACAAGAAAGGAGCTGCCCATTCTGGTGGGCCTAGGGACACCTGGCCAGCAGATGTTTAGATGCAATGAAATTAAAAATGCCCAGCTTTCACAGTAGCAAAATGACCATCAATAGATAAGTGGATAAACGAAATGTGAAACATATAAATGGGCTTCAAAAAGTTCTTGGAAAAATTTCATTACCTTTTCATGTTTTTCACAAACTTTTTGAAGCTCTTGCATACTTACAATGGAAATTTACTGTCACAAAAACAAATGATGTTTTTATACATGCTACAGCATGGTTGGGAGTCCCAGTGTGGTGCTGTGGGTTAATGCACTGGACTTCAAGTCAGTTTGAACTGAAAGGTCAGTGGTTCAAGCTCACCAGTCACTCCTCAGAAGCCCTATACAGGTTCACTATGGGTCAGAAGTGACTTGACAGCACTTAACAACAACAACATGGTTGAACCTTGGAAACATTCTAAAAAACCAGACACAAAAGTCCATGTGCTGAATGAGTTCATTTATATGAAACATACTCCAAACCCTAACCCAAACCAAACCCTCTGGCATTGAGTCGACTCTGACCCGACAGGGCAGAGTAGAACTGCTTCATAGTGTTTCCCAGGCTGTAACAAGACAGCCTCATCTTTCTCCTACGGAATGCCTCATGGGTTCAGATCATGGACCTTTCGGTTAGTAGTTCAGCACATAACCCACTGTGCCACCTGGACTGCTATGAAATATACAGAAGAGGTAAATCCATGGAGGCAGAATGCAGATTGGGGCTTGCCAGGGGCTGAAGGAGAGAGACTGGAATATGGCTGTTTAATGGTTATACCATTTCCTTTGAGGGTGATTAAAATGTTTGGTTGCAGAACATGGTGAATGTATTAAATGTCACTGAACTGTTCCCTTTAAAACAATCCATTTTATGTTATGTGAATTTCACTACAATTTGAAAACACAATGCCCAGCACCCAGGCAGCAGCCTGGTACCCACAACTCTGCCCAGGGAGAGTCTTTTATCCCCCATGGTGACTCTTCCTGTCAAAAGGGGCTTCACAATCCTGCTAGCATCCCCTCACCAGGCAGAGAGCACCATCTGGAAGCAGCCAACAGAGCTACCTATGAGATTGGAACACAGGTGAAGAGCAGGCAAAGATGTGGCTGCAGACCTCACTTGTGCAAAGAGAGCTTGAGAGCTGTGGCTCTCCCAGCCACCCTGTCTTAGTGCATTGTCTGGGAGAGCCCCCAGAAAGTCTCCCAGCATAAGGACCACACAACATCCCAATCCCTAACTGAACAGTGACCAGGCCTCTTAGCAGCCTCTGAAGCAGAGCTGACCTCCAGCATGTGCCCACACAACCAGAGAGGGTTGGATGCTTCTCCTGGTCAGCAGGGGTGGGAGAAGAGGTGCTGGAGCTGGGTCATCATACCTGTCAGTGAGACGGGTTCCCCTTACAAAGTGGGCACTTCCACTCCCAAAAAACCCCACCTAGGAGGGGCAGGCTCTGTGTCCCCACAGGGTCTCAGCACCTGGCTGGGAAGCTCAGAGTGGGAGGGTCTTGAGTAAGTGTTTCTGCAAAGTGGGAGAGAGTGGGACAATGTGGGGTCAGAATGTTTTCTGCACAGTGGTTTCAACTGAAGTTTGGAGAGAGGTGTGTAGGGGTCAAGGCTAGAGACAAGGAAGCCAGTGATGCATGAGAGTGACTTGGGGCAGTGGGAAGGCGCCCTGGTGAGCCAGTGGTTAAAGCATTTGGCTGTTAACCGAAAAGTCAGGAGTTTGAATCCACCAGGTGCTCCACTGGAGAATGATGTGGTAGTCTGTGCCTTGGAAACCCTGTGGAGCAGTTTTACTTTGTTCTATGATTGCCACTATGAGTAGAAGTGGACTCTACTGCAGTGGATTACGATTGGGGGTGGGGGTAGTGGGTGGAAGGAACCAATGGTTTAAGAATACCAGAACCGTACCCATTTGACCAAACCTTGATGGCTTGATAATCAGAACTGGATTAGAGGAAGATTTAAAAAAAAAAAAAAAACTATTTTTGATAAAGGAAATAAGGGTAAATTGCTACAATTTGATGAACCTGACCTATACTCATGGAGGTAGTAACTCAAAATACCAACAGAGAGGGAAGGAGTCTTCACATCAAGTATCAATGCTATTCCCTCTGTACACAGGGTAGATAGGGACAGGTAACTTAGACATTGGCTACCTAAAATGAGGGGGCAATAAAAGCACAAAGTGACTGGCTTACAAGGTTTCAAGAGGGAGTTTAGTTTAAGAGTGTGGGAGGGAAGATAGAGTCCCCATGAATAGTTTTCATCTATTTAGATGGGTCTGGTAAAAAGAGATGGGGATAAGATTCTTATAATTCAGTGGTAACTGTTACTATGACTAATTGCGACTGTCACAATTATAAAGGTAGAAGTTTTATAACAAAAACTGGGAAGTAGTTAATCTTATAGTCCAAAAACAGAGGATCCTAGGACCATCAAGGGAGAAGACCACAAGCGGAATGCAGGACCTTATCCAGAGAAGCAACGACACCAGAGATGGAAGCAGAGATGGGGATATGGAGAGGGGGAGCAGCTGAGGACTCTTAGATTCATGGAAAGAGAGGGACTGAGAGCTGGCAGCCAGGAGGCAGACTTGCAGAATGTGTCATTTGGTGGTGTAAATTATTATATATGCCTGGGTGTTTTGTTTTGTTTTAAAGACCTAAAATGAATAGAGAGAAATACTGTAAACTGATGGTACATGGAGGGGATTATAATCATTGTAATGAAACAAAGTATATGATTTGTTGAATGTAAAACTGATGATCTGCCCTGTAAACTTTCACTCAACCCACAATAAAAACTTAAAAAACAGTATTAGAACCAAATCTACAGCACTTAACAACAATAGCAACAAAGGAGATGCATGGACTCCTGGTGTAATGCTCTAGGATCAGCCCTAGACTACGAACCACAAGATTGGTAGTTCAAATCCACCCACTGCTCCTATTCAGGGTTGCAATGAGTTGAAACCATTTGATGGCACTTAACAACAGCAACAGGAGGTACATAAGCACACTGTCAGCGGTTCAATTGTACAAGCTGCTTTCAGAAACCCTATCCATAGTCGCTATGAGTTAGAACAGATTGGACAGCACTTAGCAACAAGAGATGTGTGCAGTTCCTGGGCGAAACAAATAGCCTAACACACTCGGCTGCTACCCAAAAGATTGGAAGTTCCAGTTTACCCAGAGGTCTTGAAAGAAAGATCTAGCTATCTACTTTGGAAAAGCAACTGATGAAAACTCTACAAAGTGCTGTTTTATTCTGACACCCACGGAGTTGCCAAGAGTTAGAGTCACCTAGCAAGCGACTGGTTTGGTATATTTTTTAAGAGGTGAGGGGAGTGAAGCAAGAGGAGAGTCGGAAGGGGCTGCTTCTCCCGAGAAACAGTGACATCTGAGCTTTTCTGGATTCAGATGACTGAGTCAGCATTCATTCTTGAGTGGGCAGGGTAGAGGGAGCTATGTGATTTGGCTCCAAGGTAGGCAATTCCTGAATGCCTGAGGATGTCTTCCAGAGCTCCCCTCTCTCTTTCTGGTGGGATTGTGGGATTCAGAGTCCCATGGGGATTGATCCCTGCTGCAAAATTCCTTCACTGATGGACAGGTGGGAAGAGAAAACCCCCACTTCTCCACAGAGCCTGCTGAGCATGAAAGCCTGCCTCCACATCAATATTTATTGACTTGGTTTATATAACCTCACTCCTCAGAGATGCTCTCAAGCCCTTGGCTTCACCTCTTGAATTTAACAACTTGGGACTAGAAATAAACAACTTGTTAGTGCTCCGTTATTGGATTTGAGTGTTTTATTAGCAATATGATCCTCGCCTGCTTGTTTGTTGACCCACTCACTCACTGGTTCCCTCATTCATTCATTCAGCACATGTTTGTCACAGGGCCTGGGAGCCTGACAAGGTGACAGAGTCCTTGCCTCCAGGGGCTTCCAGTAGGGGGAGAGTCAGACAATGAACAAGTAAATAACCAAATAAATAATTACAAAATAAGGATCCTGGAACAAAGCATCCAGGAAGGGAGGAGAGATGGAGTCAGGCACAGGGAAACCTCAGACCAGAGGCAGAGAGCAGCCCACAGAAAACCCCCAAACAGGAAAGCCTGAAAGGAGCAGACTTCTTGAGGGGAATGGGAAGGAAGAGAGAGCACTGAGGTGAAGCAGGGTCACAGTTCAACAGAACTTCATGTCAGCATCCACCCGACTCTCTCCGCTGCCTGGTCTGTACCATCCCCAGAATTCTCTGTGTATCAGCCATTGTGATCCACAGGGTTTTCATTGGCTAATTTTTGGAAGTAGGTTGCTAGGCCTTTCTTCTTACTCTTTCTTAGTATAGAAACCTGTTCTGCATCATAGCAACACACAAGCCTCCATGGTCAGATGGGTGGTGGTTGTACATGGGGTGCCTTAGCCAAGAATCAAATTCAGGTCTCCCACAGGAATGGTAAAAATTCTACCTCTGAACCACCACTGCTCCCCAACAAACCTCAGGAGGCCAAGGTCATCTTAGTCCTGCCCACTAAAGGAGCTTCCTGCAGCGTGCCTCCCTGACACTTTCAGGGTCAAATTCACATTCTTCCTAAGTTCCCAGGTCATCTTCTGCCACCTTCTGTCTTCGCATCTCCACAAACCCAGGCTCACACTTTAGCCACCTCCCAGCCCTGAATCATCCTGCTGATAACTTTTCAGGGCCTTAGCCTGGGGTTAGGACTTCTTTGTGTCCTTCATCTTCATAGACCACTACCCCTCTGGCTTCCAAGGCAGTCTTGATGACCCCTCTCTGCTCTGTACGAAGGCCTGCTGCAGTTTCTCTGACTGAACACATACACAATCTCTCCCTCCTCCGACCCTTGCTTCTGCATGGATGTCTTGTGCAGAGGGCAAGCTTCACGCCTTTCCTTGGTGCAGGGCACACACCAGATCTCACATGAACTGGGCCCCAGTAGATATTCACTGAACTAAAATGCTAACCTGAGACCTCCCACCCCAACCCACATTCTCCCCCAGACAGACACAAGCTGACAGACTTGCACCCTGCTGGAAATTGCATTTTATTTGTGTGTGGATGGAGCAATGAAATAATTACATGATGTCTTCGGTTCTTTTCCATCCTTTATTCTCAACTCTGGGTGGCGTGATTAAGTACTCAGCTGTTAATCAAAGATTGGTAGTTTGGACCTACCTGCCTCTCCCTGGAAAAAAAATGTGACAGTTTGCTTCCATAAAAATTGTCATTGTCATGTACTGTTGAGTTGGTTCTAACTCATAATGAGCAGCTGCTGGCTTTGAACTACTGTCCTTGCAGTTGTAAGTCCAGTGCTTATCCTACAGCATCACACCACAAATATTACAGTATTGGAAAGCCTAGGGGGCCATTCTACTCTGTCCTGTAGGCTCTCTGTGAGTTGGCATCAACTCTCAATACCAACAACCCTACCCATCATCACTGGCCATGATAAAGCACTAAGTAAGTGCCAGGTACAGTCCTCAGTGCTGGGCACAGATTGACTCATGTAAGCCTCATAACAGGCTATAAGGTTCATACTGTTGTGTCTTCATTGTTTAGATGAGAAGACTAAAGCACAGAGAGGGCATATCATTTTCTCAAGGTCACATAGCTAATAAGCAATGCAGTCAGGATTCTAATTCTATGAAGTAGGGGCTTTCAGTCTGTGATATGCTTCTCCTAAAGAACAAAGTAGATATTTACTTCTACCTATAGTTGGTGGCTATCGAGTTGGCTCCAACTCATGGCAGCCCAGTTACTGCACAAGAAACGTTCCCTGGTTCTGCACCATCTTCATGGTCATTAGTTACTGGAGTCCATTGTGACAGCCATCATGCACTTTGAGTACTTTCCAACCTTGGATGCTCATCTTTCAGCACTCTGTTGGACACTGGTCTGCTGTGATGCATAATAGGGTTTACACTGGCTACTTTGGGGAAGTATATCATTAAGCTTTTCTTCCTAGTCTGTCTTTGTCTGGAAGCTCAGTGGAAACCTATCCATTATGGTTGGCCCTGCTATTTGAAAGCATGGTGACAACACACAAGCCACTAAACTATGTCAAACTGACAGGCAAGTGATGGTTTACTTTTACTAATTTAGTATACTTATCTACACAGGGCCACGGTGAGTTGGACCCGACTCAATGACACTTACCAGCAACAACATACACTAAGTGTTAATGGTACATGCATTACTGAGAGAATTCCACATGCTGGCTGTACCTTGCTGAGGAGAACAGGTGAGGTTCCTACTCCCATAAAACTTACCTTTCAGTGAGGATGCAGACAGGGAGAAAGTAAGCAAAGACATTCAATGAGGGATCAGTTGTAGGGAGGGAATAGAACAAACAAGAAATGGGATGCAGAGAGGCCAGGCTGGGCAGGAAGACTTCAGATGGAAAATCAGGGAAGGATCCTGTTAGAAGTGTGTCCCTGAGCTGAAACCAAGGGCCAAGAGATAAACCAGGTACAAGCCTGGCACTGCTACTTACTAGCCCATTTGACCTCAAACAAGTTATTTAATCCCTTTAAACTTTATTTTTCTCTTCTATAAAAGGGGAGTCAGTTTAGAAGTATCTGTGCTTCAAAGATGTGAGGATTAAATCAGATAATCCATCCACTAATAATTAGAATGTGAAAGAAATTATGGAGAAACTTAATATCATCAGCTAAAACAATGCCAGGAGTAGACTATGGAACAGATAATCAATTGCTCATATACAAATTCAGGATGAAGCTGAAGAAAATTAGAACCACTCCTTGAAGGTCAAAATATGACCTTGAATATACCCTATTTAAATTTTAAGACCATGTCAAGATCAGATTTGATGCATTAGACACTAATGAGTGAAGACCAGAGATTGTGGGATGACATCAAGAGCATCATGCATAAAGAAAGTAAAAGGTAATTTAAAAGGCAGGAAAAAAGAAAAGACCAAATTGATTGCCAGAAGAGACTTTGAAACTTGCCCTTGAGTGTAGAGAAGTTAAAATGACTGGAAGAAGTAAAAGAGCTAAACAGAACATTTCAGAGAGCAACTCAAAAAGATGAAGTATTATAATGAAATGTGCAAAGACCTGCATTAGAAAATCAAAAGGGAAGAACACAATTAGCATTTCTCAAGCTGAAATGCTATAACTTATAATATTGAAGGGTTCTATGGGCCTCAACTTATAATATTGAAGGGTTCTATGGGCAAAATATTGAATAATACAGGAAGCATTAAAATAAAATGAAAGAAGTACACGTAGTCACTGTACTAGAAAGAATTGGTTGATAGTCAACTGTTTCGGGAGGTAGCATAGGATCAAGAACCAATGGAACTGAAGGAAGAAGTCCAAGCTACACAGGCCGAGCTAGAGGTGCTCACTTATCTATACCAAGAAATTTGGAAGACAGCTACCTGGCCAACTAGGTATTAGAAGAGATCCATATTCGTGTCCATTCTAAAAAAAAAGGTGGAAATCATTTAACAATATCATTAATATCATATGTAAGTAAAATTTTTTCTGAAGATAATTCAAAAATGGTTGCAGCAGTATACTGACAGAGCCATTAGAAATTCAAGCTGGAGTCAGAAGACAACAGGGAATGAGGGATATCATTGCTGACATCAGATGGATCTTAGCTGAAAACAGAATACCAAAGAGATGCTTGCTTGTGCTTTATTGACTATGCAAAATTATTCGATTATGTGAGTCATAACAAACTATGGATAACATTACAAAGAATGGGAATACCAGGATACTGAATCATGCTCATGAGGAACCACTAACGCCCTCTTGGGTACATGGCCCAAGAGGCAGTCATTGGAACAGAACTATTTAATGCATTAGATACTAATGCCTGAAGACCAGAGAGTTGGGGATACTCAGCATTTTAAAATCAGGAAAGGTGTATATCCATTCACTATACTTATTCAATCTGTATGATGAGCAAACAGTCCAAGAAACTATAGTATATGAAGAAGACCATGGCATCAGGATTGGAGCAAGATTCATCAACAACTTATAATATGTAATTGACACAACTTTACTTATAGAAAGCCTTCGATATGGATTGTACCTCCAAGTAAAGAAAACAAAACTCCTCACCACTGGATTAATAAATAACATTATAATAAGTGAAGAAAAGATTGAAGTTGTCAAAGATTTCATTTTACATGGATCCACAATCATCACTCATGGTATCAGTAGTCAAGAAATCAAGATGTGTTGTATTAGACAAATCTGCTACAAAAGACTTTTTTAAAATATTAAAGAGCAAAGATGTCACTTTGAGAACTAAGGTGTGCCTGACCCAAGCCATTATATTTTCAATCGATTCGTATGCATGGGAAATATGAGGCGATTGAATAATATAATGAATAAAATGAAGACCAAAAAATTAATGCACTTGAATTATGGTGCTGGCAAAGATTATTGAAAGTAACTGCCAGAAGAACAAACAAATCTGTCTTGGAAGAATGACACCAAGAATGCTCCTTAGAAGTGAAGATGGTGAAACTTCATCTCTTGTACTTTGGATGTGTTGTCAGGAAGGACCAGTCCTTGGAGAAGGACAACATGCTTAGAAAAGTGGAGGGTGAAAAAGAGGAAGACCCCTAATGAGACGAATTAGACTGTAAAATGATTTCAAACATAACAATTGTGAATATGGCACAGTACTGGGCAGTATTTCATTCTGTTGTGCAAAGGGTTCCTATGAATCAGAACTGACCCAACGACACTTAATAGCTACAATGTGCATGCAAAGTTGGGTAGTGAGTTGGATGGTGACCTCCCAAAATATACACCTACATTCTAATCTGCAGAACCTATTGACGAGATCTTACTTGGAAAAGGGGTCTTTGCAGGACCTCAAGATGAGATAGTCCTGGGTTATGCAGGTGGACCCTAAATCCAATGAAAGTACTCTTATAAATAAAGGATAGGACAAATAGAAGAGGAGGCAGCAAGATGAACTTTGAGGCAGAGACTGTAATGATACAGTCACAAGGAATATCTGGCACCACCAGAAGCTGGAAGAGACAGGAAAGATCTTCCTTTAAAGCTTTCAGTGGGAGCATAGTGTGCTGACACCTTGATTTTAGACTTCTGACCTCCAGAACTGTTAGAGATACATTTCTATTGTTCTAAACCATGTAAATTGTGGTATAGGGCCTTTCTTCTAAGGTGCTCCTGAATATACTCCAACCTCCAATTGTTTGGTTAGCTTCCAAATAAGTGCTGTAACCATTTTCACCACCCGGGGACTCCAGAACTGATAATGTTGCTTTTGTTCATTGCTTTGAATCATTTATGACTCCTGGCAACCTCATGTTGTAAAGTAAACCTACTCCATTTGGAGTGCTAGTATGGCACTGTAGGATAAGCACTGGAATACTAACCACAAGGTTGGCGGTTCAAAACCATCAGTCATTCCTTGTAAACTTTATTCAGGATCTCTATGAGTCATAACCAAATAAAACATAAGATTTTCAAGGCTGTAACCTTTCAGAAGCATATGACCAAGCCTGTCTTCCAAGGGGCCTCTAAGTGGGTTTGAACTGCCAACCTATCAGCTAATAGTCAGGATCATAACTGTTGGTACCACCCAGGGACCCCTTACAGGAATCACTTATCATATGCTAACTCTGGAGTCCTGGTGTGGTGCCATTGGATAAGCACTGGACCTCAAGGTCGGTTTAAACCTCAAGGTCATCAGTTCAAACTCACCAGCCGCTCCTTGGAAACCCTATACAGGGTCGCTATAAGTTAGAACCAACTCAATGGCACTTAACAACAATGTGCTAGATATTGTATCAAATGCTTTAATCCTTATGATAGTCCTATAAGCCTCTTTATTTTTTTTTTAATTTTTATTGTGAATTGAGTAAAAGTTTACAGCGTATTCAACAAATCATACACTTCACTGGATTTCAATGACTGCAATCCCTTCTATGTAACATCAGTTAGCCCACTTCCTCTCTATGATTCCTATTTTCGTTGAACCTTCTTTTCCAACCCTTCTGAATTTTGTCCATAGGTAAACGTTGCTCTTTTGATTTTGAATGGTTGACTGTTTTATAGTGTGTGTACTTCACTAGAATTGTTGTCCCCTCTATGTACCTGTATCTACTGCTTGGCTTGAAAAAGAGCCACAAGGGTGAGTTCAGTTCCAGACCTAAAGGGTAACCAAGTGTCATAGTCTCAGGTTCCTCTAGTCTCTTCCTATTAATGCCTATTTGTTGTTGTTGTTTAGTACCATCTAGTTGGGTCCAACTCACAGTGATCTTGAAAAGGGTTTCAAGGAGCAGATGATGGGTTTGAACTGCCAACCTTGTGGTTCAAAGTCCAGTGCTGATCCTATAGCTTCACACCAGCAGTCCAGGATTAGTACTTTTTCTGCAACCACATGGTTATTTGAATAGCAGAACCTGATTGGTGCTCTAGATTCTAATTCTAACGCCCTCAATCCTAATCCCTACTTTAACAGCCCTGGTGTGGTGTTGTGCGTTAATGAGCTGGACTGGAAATTCGGTTTGATCCACCAGGTTGGTGGGTCAAGTTCACGAGCTGCTCCTTGGAAAACCTACACAGGGTCACTATGGGTCAGAACTAACTCGATGGCACTTAACAACAACAACAACAAAATATCATTTCTCACAAGAGTCCAATGAAGTACAGTTATGCACAATGGGCACTGTAAACTTATTGTAGGACACATTCCCAAAGACGTGGAAACCCTGGGAGTTAGGAAGAGAGTGGAGAAAATCAAAGATCTTCCCACTGTCTGTCATGCCAGGGTGATGATGAGGGACCCTCATTATACCAGGAAACAGAACCTCATCAACATTCATAATCTACTGTGGCTCGGCACCACAACACCCAATAAACCACCTCTTTTTATGAAGAATGCAACCCTGGAAACCTCAAAGCAATAGAAGCACTCACATTGGGGAAATAAAGCTTTGTGGGAAGATAAAAACAGAACTGCCCAACAGACATTCATCTTTTGAATGTGGCAGCTGGAACCTCCAGAGACAGATTAGGCCACCTGGTACCTTCTTCCTGGCTTGGCCCCAAAGAGTCTGACCATAGGACTTGAGTAGAAGGTGTGAGGGAATCACGGCTTCTCTAAATATTTCCCTAGCATGTGTATGGAGCAGAGAGATTGTTTAGACTGGAATCGCAGCTCTCTGGTTCTCTCACTGCGTGAACCTGGGCAAATTGGCTAACCTTTGCAATCTTCAGCTTACTTGTCTCTAAAGTGGGATGGTACTGACAGCTACCTCTCATTGACTACTGAAGGTGTAAGTGAGGTAGTGTGTGAAAAGCACCCAGAAGAAACCTGGTCTATAGCAGATGACTTTAATAATGACTTCAGTCAGCCCACACGGAGTGTTTACATGCATTATATCATTTCATATGTTGCTGTTGTTATGTGCCGTGGAGTCGGTTCTGACTCATAGCGACCCTACACAGGGTTCCCAAGGCTGTAAATCTTTACGGGAGCAGACCACCTCATCTTTCTCCCGTGGAACAGCTGGTAATTTCGAACTGCTGACTTTGTGGTTCGCAGCCCGATTCGTAACCACTACGCTACCAGATCTCCTTTCATTTCATATAGGGAGATACTATTGATGTGCACATTGTACAGACAGTGTATCAGAGGCAAATGAAGAGCCTTACATAAGCAAGGGGCAGAATGAAGATTTGAACTTTGTCCTAACTAACTCAAAAGTCCATCTGGTTAACCATGCATTATATTGCTTGCCTCTGTTAGAATTACTTTGTTATTATTAAAAATTCATTGCAACGTTATGGTAAGAATTATATAGGGAAGCCAAGATGAAAATCACCCATTGAGAAACTGCCATCATCCTAAATCTACTTTTGCATGCTTGCTTCTTGATTCTACACACAGACATCCCAGTGTAAATTTTGATTCCTTCTGTTCCGTCTTGTGTTCCACACTTATTGCCCCTCCAACTGCCTAAGGCCACCTAGAACATAGCAAGCTAGGACCACCCCAGAACTTAAATAGACCTCAATTTTTGCCATCTGTAAAATAGCTCTAAATCATTACATTCATCATGGAAATCTGTCAAGAACTCCAAGCAAGATGGACAATGCAAAAGTACTACCCATGTAAATGATCAAGAGAGAAGACACTAGGCTTCTTGACACCATTCTTGTTACTGTCAGAGTTGTGCATCACAAGAGCTGAATTCAGTTTTGTTACTTCCTCAGCATAAGGCCCATTGAGTATTGCCCTGTGTTGCTGTTCCCTGTGACCTGTCCTCCCCAGCAAACTGAGTCCCTGGAGGGCTGGTGACCAGTGCTAATGGGACTTCAGAGCATTTCTGCTGTGGACCATCTCTGCTCTGGCTTCTCCCTCCTCCTGCCTCCCAGCCCATTCCCCCTGTTATTCCCCAAAGGGATCTCCTAATTACTCCGCTAAACGTGACACTGTGGGGCTGAATCCTGGCACCAGTGTACGGAGCATCAGAGCCCAGAAAGGAGACCTGTAACATGCGCAGTGCTGAGCCCTGTGCCCAGAAACTCTGATCCCCTTATTCTGCCACAACACCCAGAGAGTGGCATTTCCAACACACATCCAGGAGGTTTGAGTGTCAGGAGCCTGGAGCCTGTAGTTAAGAAAAGGCAAAGTCCAAAACTTTTTTTTCTGACTTTTAGAGGGAAGAGAACAAGGAACTAACATGCTGTGATTGTCAGATACTCTACTTGGTACTACATATATGTTATCCCACTCAGTCCTACCCAGAAGCTTCTAAAGCAAGTACTGTTGATTTTCCTGGTTTTCAGATGGTGAAAGTGAGCATTGGTGGGTTGCAACATTGCCCACATAGCACTGTCTTCTTCAGCTAGCCCCTGCCTACTTGCTCAGCATCAACAACTGATACTGCCCCAGGAGCACTCTCTCTCACGCCCACATTCATACATACATGCTATCACATACTTGTTGTTGTTAAGTGCCCTCAAGTCAATTACGACCCATAGTGAACCTGTATAGGGTTTCCGAGGAGCAGCTGGTAAGCTTGAACCACCAACCTCACAGCTCAAATGGCTTTGCAATCTGGCACATTAACCCACAGCGCCACACCAGGACTCCATATCACATACTTATGCACACTCACATATCGACTCACACTTACCAACAGGCCCCCACATGCACACACACCCACACACACACTATGACAATCCCAGCTCCAAAATGTTCTAGGTTCTCTCGTTGTGATGTGCCTTTCCCCTGCTGGGAATCTCTTCCCTTGTGGGTGCTTCCCACACACAGACCTTCTCCTCTCAGTAAGGCCTCTCCAGGGTGCCTGCAGCTCTGGATTCTGGACTTGCCACACATCGCCTTGAACTATCTGCTTCTCCACCTATCAGTCAGCCCACCAGACCATGTGCACCTGGAGCAGACATTGTGCCTCAGTGACCCACACCCAGCTCATGGCTGGAAACTGGTACAAATAGTACATGGGTACATTTCAAAGGACTCACAGACTGTCTCCATCTGCCTCAGCCGTACCCAGAGACAGGCCCAGATCCCGCCTTCGAGTCACATCTGCCTAAAGGCCACCTGTGAGAGTACAGGCCTCATGCCATCTCAGCCAACCCACTTGTCTGGACTCAGCTTACATTACTCTATGGAGATGGGAGCCCTGCAGCCCTCATAGCCTGTTCCAGGACAGCTCCTTTCATTCCTCAATCGTCTTTCTTGGCAGAAGAGTTGATTTAAAAAAAAAAAAAAAAATCAGGTCAGCAAAATTGGTTTAGAAAATTAGAAATCATCTTCTCCAAGTTCCAATGTGTGGATCCAATAGGCATGCCAGCAGGGTTTCAGATCAGATCAACTGCTTCACGTCTTCTTATAATTCCTGCAAAGGTGGGAAAGCACACTTGCCAATAACACTATGATCTCATCCACACAGCAGTACCATCGCTGGGCACAAGTCAGTCACGGTGGGGGGAGGCAGCATTTCCTTAATATTCTGCCTTTGTCTAAGATGAGGAAAGAATGTCCACCCCACCTTCTAGCTCCTTATCCTTCCTGCCCTGCCTACCCTCATGGGGGCAGGAAAGCACACTCCTACCTAGTGGGAATCTCAGAGGACCTTACACAGAAAAGAGTTTAGGTAGCAGTTCTGACTGCTATTCTTAAAAAAGGTCTGCTTGCTCTTTTCACTGAGTGCCTTGGCATCACTAACATGAGCAAGTGTCAAGGTCTTCGTACTGCGAGGAAACTCCGTAGCCACCGACGGGACCAGAAGTGGCATGATAAAGAGTACAAAAAAACCCCACTTGGGCACCACTTTGAAAGCCAGCCCCTTTGGCAGCACTTCCCATGCAAAGTACATTGTGTTAGAAGAAGTGGGTGTTGAAGCAAAACATCCAAATTCTGCCATTAGGAAGTGTGTCAGGGTCCAGCTGATCAAAAATGGAAAGAAAATCACAGCGTTTGTACCCCATGATGGTTGCTTGAATTTTATCGAGGAAAAAGATGAAGTTCTACTTGCTGGATTTGGTTGCAAAGGTCATATTCTTAGTGACATTCCTGGAGTCTGCTTTAAAGTTGTCAAAGTAGCCAATGTGTCTCTCTTGGCCTTATAAAAAGGCAAGAAGGAAAGGTCAAGATCTTAAGTTATGATGTTAAAAATGTAATGATAATAAATTTTCATATCCAGAAAAAGAGAAAAAGATCTGCTTGCAAGGTTGGTCCTAGGCTGGTATCTTGGAACTTGGATCACTGAGAAGGGTTCCCACCAGCTCTAGAATTGGTAACAGCAGCTCACTGAGCCTAAACTATCTGTATAAACAGTATGGTTTCTTCTGAACACCTGATTGCCTTTTTGAATTTGATTAGGTGCCAGGCAGGAGTTGCCTAGGTGACCAGCCTCCAATAAGAACTCTGGGCATTGAGCCTCTAACAAGCTCCATGGCAGACCATGTGTTGTCATCACTCCTTGGTGGGAAATTAAGCACATCCTGGACGACTCCACAGGGAGAGGACTCTTGTCTCTAGTCATGGTTTCCCTGAATTTGGTCTCATGCATATGTTTCCACCTTTGCTGATTTTGCTTTGCTTCCTTTTGCTGTAATAAATCATAACCTTGAGTACAACTTTTTGCTGAGTCGTGTGAGTCCTAGAAAATCATCAAGCCAGGGGTGGTCCTGAGGGTCTCCCCTTTCTAATTCTGCCTAAAGGAGATGGTGTTGTGTATTTTATTTTTCAGAGTGGCGTGTCTTACAGGCAGACTCCAGGCTCCAGCTTTTTAAATTTCCCTTCCTGCTCCCAGAACCCAGGGCCTATCCCACCCCCTCTGTTACCTCTTGCCTCACAGGTTAGGAAGATGGTGTGAACCTTAATCTTGGGGTCATCTCTTTTTGGGTCTTTCCTTCTCCTCCCCTTTGGTCTTCTGACCCAGGTCATCCCTAGGATCCCTGCCCCTTGAAATGAGGAAGAAACACATGCTGTCCTACCTCACACTTAGGACTGACTGCTCTTTGCATTGCAATGGTAGGATTCTTCTCTGAGATTGTTGTTATTAGCTGCCTTCAAGATGGCCCAGTGCACAATGGAGCAAAGTGATGTCCAGTTCCATACAATACCCATGATTGGCTAGTGCTCAGATCATTGTACTTCACAGGGTTTTCAGTGATATTTTTTTGGGAGTAGATTACCAGTCCTTTCTTCTGTGCCTGCACGAAGTAGATTTAAACCACCAATCTTTCAATGAGGTAGTTGTTGTTAAGGGCCATTGAGTCAGTTCCAACTCATAGTGACCCTGTATGGATTTCCAAGGAGTGGCTGGTGGGTTTGAACCACAAATCTTGCAGTTAGCACTGAACTTACAGCGTCACACTAAGAATAAATTATTTGTGACACCCAGAAACCATAAAACCCTCTCTAATTTCTATCAAACTGTAAATGTGGGTGAGTATAGGCTGACTCCAATCCACTTAATCCTCCCGGTTTACCCCTGTATGGGTATTCCAATCAAGGAGCACACCCGTTCACTTTTACATAAGACATATTCACAGAGATTCCCGTGGCAGCTATTTAGAATTTATGTGCTTTAGGCTCTAAAATCTTACTGGTTCTGCTCATCCTATGGCCCCAGTGCTTTGAATAATTAAATATGAAGGAATCAATTTTCTGTTTGGGATTCACCAGGCTCACATGCCCACCTGTGAATAAGAGATAACTGTGGTGGAGGGTCAGAGAAAAAGAGGAAGACCCTCAGTGGGATGGATTGGCAAAGTGGCAGCATCAATGGGCGCAAGTATGGCAACAATTGTGAGGTTGGTCCACGACTAGGCACGGTTTCATTCTGTTGTGCATAGGGTCAGGATGAGTCAGTACTGACTCGATGGCACCTAACTGGCGGATGCCATCCTGCCAAGGGACGGAACAGCGAGAAGCCTTATGCATGAAAAGTTCATTGTTTAGCAAAGCGATAATGAAAGTCCCCTTGGTTGGCAAAGCTACAAGGGATGATTCATGCAGGGGGCCCTGCAGTTTCTAGCTTTCCCTTGGAAAAATAGTTTATTTCTGATTTCCTTATAAGAAGTTTTAGAAAATTTTGCATAATCATTAGATAGTTTAAACAAACCTCATGTTATAATAGTTGCCTCTCACATTAACATTAACTTCCACACCATATTCAATCTTATGTAGTTATAAAAATTGTTTTTTACATTAACAATAAGTTTTAACATTAGAGATAACCTCGCTAGCTAAAGTTTTAGCAATTCAAGCTTAAAATTGTAAGAAACATCCCATGTGGTTTTAGTCAAGGACATTAAGGCCTTTAGAAAGCAGCTTAGGAGACAGTCAAGGGCAGTGAGAGCTTGGGAACAGAGGTAGGAATTTGATTAGAAGTTTTGAGAAATCGTTAGCATGAGAGAATTACTGCTTTGTTCTTAACTATGAAACTTTAGGGTACTTTTATGTTCTTGTTTTTATCGTTAAATCAATTATATATATGACCAGTTATAGTAAAAATTATGTTTTTGATTGTGAGTTATAACTAATGAATCTATAGAAAGTAATAGATGTTGGTAAAGTTAGAAGTTAAGATGTAGAACTTTGTTTAATATTAACCTGATATTTTAAAGAAGATTAGAGAAAAACAAATCAAGGCTAAACTAGACATTTTAGGGAAGATTAGAGAGAAACAGAGTTGCTCACAGAAGGCAGATGTTATCAAGGTAACTAAGGAATAACAAAGGAGTATAGAGACACAGGAATGTTTGGTGACCTTGTGTTCCTCTTGTACCTTTGATATAACAATATAATATTTGATTGATTTATAACTGCTTGTACGTGACTATTGTGAGATCATAGTATATTCTAAATGGGATATAAGAAACAACAATTTTGAAATAAAGAGGCAGTCAGTCAGACAGTCATCATTACCATCATCTGGCCCATTGACTCTGTGTGTTTTTTCACCGAATCCATACCTCCCTCTGAACTCTCACAAATTGTCGGGGCTGGTCCCCGGCACCTAACAACAACAACCTGGTGATCAGAAGAAAAATCCCTGGTGGTTTAGACATGGGCTCTGAAATACTGGGATAAGACTGAAGATGGCCATCGTCCTGACCAGAGCTGATGGGGAACTGCTGTAGATTCCGAGACCAGACATTCTGTCCAATTGCAGCTCCACCCCTTTCTTTCTTCATGACTTTGAACACATTCTGTCACATCTCTAAACCTCAGTTCCTCCATCCATACAACGGGATTTACAATGATCACTAGCTCCCAGAAGGATGAAATGATAATGTAAGTTGATCTAGAGGACCTTTCTGGCTTTGGCCTGAAACAGTGACTGGTCAGCACATAATTTCTAAGAGAATGTTATCAGAAAGATTTTTGTCATGTTTTGTCTTTTGGGTGGAAATGGTCAGCATACAATGGCAAGGTAGGTACAGAGTGTGGCTGTGTGCTGATGGTGTGGTTTGCTGTACACAACTGGTTTTGATTCCTCAGTTGTTGGTGGGCTCCATTGCTGGAGAGGCTTTGTCTATGGACCCTGCTCCCATTGTCCAAGATGACTGCATCAACAAGGTTTACGATGAGCATTTAAAATGATTAAACACAGTTTGTTGGTGATGTTAGCTGCTGTTGAGTTGCTTCCCAGCTCATAACAACCCCACATACAACAGAATAAAATACTGCCCAGTCTTGCACCACCCCCATTATGGATCGCAGACTGGACCATTTTGGCTCATAGATTTTATACTGGATGATTCTCAGAAAGAGATTACCAGTCCTTTCTACCTAGTCTACTCTAGCTTGAGAGCTCTGCCAGATCAGAAACCGATCAGCATCATAGCAACACACAAACCTCCACTGACAGGAGAGGGGTGGCTGTGCCTGAGGGGCCTTAGCCAGGAATGGAGCCCAGGTCTCCCTCATGGAAAGTGAGAAGTCACCATAGAGCTACCAGTGTTACAAAACAGTTTATCAGTGTTCACTTTGTTGTGATTCATATTGTTTTAATGAACACTATCGAAACTACCGGCTGTTCTGCAGGAGAAAGATGAGGCTTTCTGCTCCCATAAAGATTCACAGCCTCAGAAACCCGGTACAGGGTCACTATGAGTTGGAACTGACTCCACCGCATGTAACAACAGCAACAACTCCTGGTGTGGCACTGTGGGTTAATGAGCCTAACTGCAAAGCCATATGAACTGCAAGGTTGGCAGTTCAAACTCACCAGCTGATCCTTGGAAACCCTATACAGGGTTGCTATGGGTCGGAATCAACTCAACGGCAATAAACAACAACAACAACAAAATAGGTAGATCCTATCATTTCTTCTGTTTTACAGGTGAACAAAATGAGATCCAGTGAAGTAATTGGTGGGTTAATGCACTGGACTGACTGCAAGGTCAGTTTTAACCTCAAGGTTGGCTGTTCAAGCTCACCAGCTGCTCCTCGGAAACACTATACAAGGTACTATTGGGTCAGAGCCAACTCAGTGGCACTTCACAACAACAACAATAATTCAGAGTATAATGGAGTCCTGGTGTGGTGCTAATGGATAATCACTAGACTACTAGCTGCAAGGTTGATAGTTCAAAACTCACCAGCCACTCCTCAGAAACCCTATACAGGTTGCTATGACTCGGTTCAAACTCAATGGCATTTATCAATAACAACAACAACAATTTAAATAGTAAGATCCCTGGTGGTACCATGGTTAAAGTGCTTGACTGTCAACCAAAGTATCAGCAGTTCAAACCCACCAGCCATTCTGTAGGAGAAAAATATTTCAGTCTGATTCTATAAAGATTAAAACTTGGAAACCCTATGGGGCAATTCTATGGTACCCTATATGGTTGATGTGAGTTGGAATGACTTGACAGCTGTGGGTTTGGGACTCTGCTAACCACTGGAGTGACTAGGGTTGGAACTCTGATGGAACCCAAAGGCTATGCGCTTTTCATGCACTCAACTCCCTCCTGAGTGGATATCAGTGGGTGGCTGTTTGGTTCGTTCCCATTCCCAAACCAAAATGATTGCTTTATAACACACACTGTTTGGTCAGCTCCCCATGGACGACCCCCCAAAAAACCATTAAAGAAGCCCATTCTTCAGGGTCCCAATGAATCCCACTAAGTAAATTGCCTTTTGAAAGGAAAAGGAAAATGAAACATCTGTGGCCTCAAACTTTATGACAGTAATAATTCAAGAGTCCTTTCAGAATCCAGAGAGCACAGCTCCCCAAGGGAAGGAGGGATGGGGTGGAAGTGTGATCACGGGTCGTAGAGCCAGGGATTCATTAATATTTGTGGAGCCCTTGAAAGAGAAAAAGCACAATTTAAATTGGAACATTCCAGAGCAATAACTCATTCCCAATTTAATGTGCTATTGGCATAGTCATTAGAAAGAAGAAACGGGGTCTCAGGGCCCTGCTATTGTAGGAGATAAATCTTTGGTTCTGGGAGTATTTTTCACTTTAAAAGTTCAAGCCATCGTTCAACTTGGACCAGATGAAATTAAGACATTTGATAGTGAACTTCTTATGGGAGGGAGGCACCAAGGCTAGTTTACAATGGTGGCACCTTTATAAGGTAACCAGACAAACACAAATGCAGATGTAAAACATCTCAGGTATAGGTTGAATTGTTGAATTGTGTCCTCCAAAAAGAAATACTCAAGTCCTAAGTCCTGATACCTGTGAAGGTAAACTTAATTGGAAACAGGGTCCCTGTTAACATAAAGCCATATTGGACTTGAGTGGGTCCTAATCCAATATGGCTAATTGTTGTTTAGCGCTGTCAAGTCCGTTCCCACTTATGGTGACCCTGTATAGGATTTCCAAGGAGTGACTGGTGGGTTTGAACCACCAACTTTGAGGTTATCAGTCCACTGCTTATCTTACAGCACCTCACCCAGGACTAGTCCTTATAAAAGAGAAGAGACACACACAGAGGGAAGACAGTCATGTGAAGACAAAGGCAGAAACTGGAGTGATGCAGTCATAAACCAAGCTAGAAGATTCTTTCTCAAGAACAAGGACAACATGGCCCTGTCCACACTCTGAATTTAACTTCTCACCTCCAGAACTGGGAAAGAATAAATTTCTATTGTGTTAAGCCATCCACTGTGGTTCATTGTTATGGCAGCCGTGGGAAACTAAAACAAATATACCACCTCCAAGTAGGTATAGACCTTCTACTCTAGGGATACCAAGCAAGACCTAGCATCTATTGAATGCCTATAACAAGTGAGGCACTGTGCTTTGCATGCATGCTTTACTAAGTCCTCATAGCTGTTTGAGGATAATGTCATTATCCCCATTTTATAGTTAAGCAAACTGAGTCTCAGGGAGGATAAGGGACTCCCCAGGCTCACACAGCCAGACCAGGTTCCAGCTTCTTCACTCTGATCCTTGCTCAGCACACCAGGACCTTTCTCCTGCCCGGGCTTTTGAAACAGTAACCTTGCCAATAACCACCATTTAAGCATTTAGGGGAAATGGTACAAAGAAAACTCTTACACTCTGCTACCACTACCAACTTTTCTGAAAGAGAGCACACTGAGGGAGAAAAAAAAAAAAAAAAATGGAACAAAACTCAAAATCATTTTAAAAAATCAGATTTACTGGCCAGATAGAGACTGGTGGAACCAGCAAGACTATAGCTTGTAGTTACCATTCGGGCTAGGGAATGAACTCACCCCTATGGTTCAATTTTCAGCCAAATACTAGATAACTGATAACAGTGGGAAGGTACACCATGGCATTATCAACCATTTGTGATAAAATGGGCAACACTTACTCCAAAACCAAGTTCAGAGAGTGAGGAAAAGAAGAATGGGAACACAGGGAGGAAATGGAATGAGAGATGTTACAGTCAATGACATAAAACAAAATGTGTATGAATAGTTGAATGGAAAACCGATCTGCTCTGTAAACCTTCACCACTACAACCACCCCCAAAGAAAAACACAGAGGGGTGAAAGAAATGTAAAGTTTTTAAAAATATATATACCACTATTAAAGGACTGAAATACCAAAAACTATGATGGTTATGTGCCATGGAGTGGGTTCCAACTCATGGCAACCCTGTATAGAGTTTCTGAGGCTGTAAATCTTTATGGGAGCAGAAAGCCTCGTCTTTCTCCTGCAGAACGGCTGGTAGTTTCGAACTGCTGATGATGTTAGCAGCCTGACTCGTAACCACTATGCTACCAGAGCTCCTTAAAATAAAGCAAATCCTCACAAATCTAAACAACTTTATCCCAGGACCATTTACACCACCTGAAACTCAGTGAAGTAGAATGTCATGCAAGCCTTAGCACTTTCACAAGTAACGATGGCATCACCAAATTTATCCCACAATGGACTTAAAACAGGCAGGTCATGCAATTGACTTACTGCTTCAGAGATTATGATTTCAATGCATCACTAAGAAGATGGAAGGCTACCAAGGTATGAGGACAGTAGTGATGCCACAGTAGAATTCTCTTCTGTCATGCAGGAAACCCAAGAAGTCCTGGTGTCACTGTGGGTTAGCCACTGGGCTGCTAACCACAATGTCAGCATTTAGACTCATCAACTGCTCTGGGAGAAAGATGATGCGATCCGCTCCCGTCAAGATATACACAGTCTCAGAAATCCCGTATAGGGTCACTGTGACTTGGAATTGACTCAGTGGCAGGAGCTCTGGGTTTTGTTTTTGTTTTTCATTTTATTCTGGAGACTCAGATTTAATTTCTGACCAGGACACCGCATGTGCAGCCACTATCTTTCTGTCAGTGGGGGGTTGGGTGTTGCCATGAATTTGAACAAGTTTCAAAAGACTAAGAAGGCCTGGTGATCCACTTCTGAAAATCAGTCGATGAAACCCCTATGGATTACAACAGTTCGATCGGCAATCCATCATGGGGGTGGCGGGGGACCGGACACTGTTTCATTCCATTGTGCCACCAGTCAGGGAGGTCAACTTGATGGCAGCTAACAATAAGCATTTAAACACATTCATTAAGCAGTCCCCTACAGAGCCAACAGTTTTACTTCCTGCCATTCCAAGAGGCGGATGCCCGACTGTGCCTCTTAATTTCATCAAGATGGTCTGGTGAGTCACAGCTTTAATTAACTTGCCCATGGCTTCCCTGGGGTTGAAATCAAGCCCTTGCATTTCGCCCACTCCTGGCTCCAAATCATGAAAGCACAGCACACGTGTGTTATAAATCGTTCTGCCTGTACAGAAGTATGAAAGTCACCCAATAGGCACAGGGTTGCACACACAGTCAGCCTGAGGGGCCACTAAGGAACACCTCCACCCAGCATTAAAGCATGGTCCTGGTGTGGCACTGTAGAATAAGCACTAGAATGAAAGATTAGTTTGAACTGCAAGGTCAGCACTTCTTATCAGCCACTACTTTGAAACCCTATCAGGGTCGCTATGGGTCAGAACTGACAGGGCACGTAACAACAATAGAATCCAGGGAGATCTCCTTCAATCAACTGAGCTCCCTACAGTGGCTGTAGTTTGGGTTCCAGTCTGTGTTTATTCAACTGTGACCTCCACAGGTGTCTTCTCAGCAAAGCTGATAGGGACAGTGTAATTTTCTATTCTATTTGCAGGGCTCTTGACAAACCATGGGATTGGAGATGGGGTCCAAGCCAGGACTACTTCCTGGACTGGGAAAATAAAGCAGGACTGGGAATGTACAGACACGGATGTTCTTAGCTACAGGCTCTGTGGAGGGAATCCACAACAAGCCTGCTGAGAATGCTGCTGTGAAGTTCTCTCAAGCTGGATCTGAATTTTGACTGAACTGTTTGCTCCCTGCTGGCTGCGGCTTGGAGCATTCGCCATGGTAGTTAGCCCCTGCATCTGGCTGGGGCTTGGATGCAGTAGGTGCTCGATAAATCTGAGCTAAGTAAATAAATGCCACCTAAGTAGTTTCATTCATCTTATATTTTATGACACCCACATCTTTCTTCAGAAATGATTTAAGACAACTTACCAGCTGTATGATTTAGTAGGAACTAACATTCATGGAGTGTTTATAAGGTGCCAAGCTCTGTACCCAGCACTTTACGTTTGTCTTCCTGGCAGACCTTTGTGACAGGTATTATCATTATGATCCCCATTTTAAAGATGAGAAAAATAGTAATGACGTAACTGGAAGGAACAAAGATAGGCATAAATTGGAGGCAGCTGTTATGACACTGCTCCATACTTGCAGTCCCTGTCTGGTACCAAGAATTAACATGCTCAGCTGCTCACTGAAAGGTTGGCATTTCAAATCTACTCAGAGGTGCTTCAGAAGAATGATCTGACAATCCACTTCCCCAAACTCAACCACTAAAAACCCTATGGAGCACTTTTCTACGTTGACACATGAGGCATTGCCATGAGTCAGAGCTGACTAAAAGGCTACTGCTTTATTTTTATACTTGTAGTCAGTGGGCAATTTGTTCAACGCTTTCCAGAAACTCGTGGCTAAAAATTCAGAGTCAAATTGATTTCTTAGAAGATGCACAAGTGACTCTGATCTAAGTTATGTGACCTTGGGCAAGTCACTTCATTCTCCTCTGTTTTTCCTTCTGTTAAAAAGGGATAATGGAGTAACGCCCGACCATGGGGCAGTTATGAAGGCACGGTGCCCAGATTTCAGAAGATGATCCTTCTATTACTCCTGTCTTGTTTCTGGCCTTTCCCCACCTACTTTTATTGAAGGATATATCTTGAAGCATGGATATTGAACTGTAAGCTAACTGCAAAGCAGCCCAAGCAGCTCATCATTACCTAAAAGGAAGAAAGGTGTTGTGCAAAGAAGCCTGGGGCTTTTCAAATGCACCAGTTCCTGGATTTCATGAGCAGTAACTGACTGGATGGTTTGATGGGTTCTAGCCTGGGTACTGCTTGAAATGTGCATTCAAATGAAAGGTACCTTTAATTCCCCATTAAAGTGCTGAGCCCAGGGATGCTCAGGAAATTCACACATTTCTCTCATTTTCTGCAGCTGAGAAATGCCTGGCCTTATTTTCATGCTTTAAAGATCTATTTCTCCAGGGATGTTCTGAGAATGGAAATGTAGAATATCTAACTCATATCTTACCAGGTAACTCACAGCCCCATCATCCACCTGACAAGAGAGACAGGCTACACAGCCTCTCCCTAGTGAGCCCAGCACAGGGCAGGTAGCACCCAGGGATGATGGACACCTGCTCTCCTGAGACTCATCAGACAGGAGAAAGGGAAGAAGGTTGGCATCACGAAGGCTAGAGGCATGAAGGTGTGGAGAACATTAGGAAGATGCACCTAAGCCAACTGAAGGGAGGGGCAGAGAAGTGGGAAAGCCTTCCAGAGGAGGTGGTGTCTAAACAAAGCTTCAAAGCTGGGAGGCAGAGAGAGCAGTCTGTGCCAAGAGCGGGAGGCGTGGTGACATGAGACAGTAAAAATGCGACTTGGAAGGTAAACAGAGGAATAAGAAGCATGAGTATCAGAAGAAAGGGTTTATTGGGAGAACTAGTGAGCTAATAAGGAGCCCTGGTGGTGCTGTGGATTAAGCATTGGACTGCTAACCAAAAGGTCAGCACTGTGAGAAAAAGGAGGCAGTCTGCTCCCATGAAGATTTTCAGTCTCAAAAACCCTAAGGAGCAGTTCTACTCTGCCCTATCGGGTCACTGTGATTCGGAATCAGCTCAAGACAATGGGTTTTGGTGGACACTGTTTTAGTTTTAAGTTTTTCTTTAGCAATTTGAATGGAAAGTGGGGATGAATTTGGAAGGTAGGAATACCAACCAAGGGCTCTAAAAACAATCCAGTAGAGATGGCAAGATTTGAACAAGTAGTCCAAAATGTCTATGTTATAGTCCAGAACTGAACAGGTATTTTTATGAGATACTGACACAGTTAGGAAAAAACAACAACAAAAAAAACCTAGATGTCAGAAAGGAGGAAGCACTACCCGTATTACTGACTGATGATAAACTCTATAACTAGAAAATCTCAAGAATCAAATTTTAATAAAATTATTTAAAATGATAATAAAAAATCAATAAATGCTTAGTGATGAGCAAATGTATACAACTCAAAAGCATTTGTGATTAGGTCCATTTAATAATAGCAACAAAATTTGGGAAAATACCTTGGGAAAAAATATATTTAACAAGAACTGTAAAGTTAAATTGAAAACTCATCTATGAGACATGAAAATAGATTTGAGCAGATGAAAAGTTAAATCTTATTTTAGATTGAACAACTCAAGGACTTAATGATGTAATGTTAGAAAATTAATCTATACATTCATGTCATCCAAATTAAAAAGTAACAGGATTTATTGGAACTTAATAAACACATTAATAAAAATGTACAAAAATGAATAAGAAGCTTCTTTTTAAAAAAAGGAGAACAGTTCATACAGATACTGGAATATCTTATAAAACTACTTAATTGAAGTAATTTGATTTAAGAGAAAAATCAGATTAATGGAAGAGAATTCAACATCTAAAAGAGGCAATCCATCAAATCAGGGAGGGAGGGCTAACGAGAGATGTTAGAACAATTGACAAACTGTCATTTAAAAAGAAATAAAGTTGAATTCCCGCCTTACTCTTTACATTGAGATAAATCCCAGATGGATCAAAATTTCCACATAAAAAGACAAAGTCATAAAAGTACCAGAAGAAAACAAGCATTTAGAGTAGGAGAAAGCCTTTATTTTTGTTATCAGATGAATCAATATTTTCCTTTATGCCTTCTGGAATTTGTGATAAATTTGAGTAAAGCAAAAGTAAGAAATTCTGTAGGATTTAAAAAGAAATTACACCATAAACAAAACCAAAAGGCCAAGGACAAACTGAGGAAAATACCAAGCAAGTGAGAAAGACTAAGTTTCTAGCTTTGTAAAAACCAAACCAAACCCACAACCAGCGAGTAGATTCCAACTCCTAGTGACCCTCAAAGACAGAGTGGAACTGCTCCTTAAGGTTTCTGATGCTATATAGCCTCACCTTTCTCTTGAAGAGTGGCTGGTAGGTTTGAACTACCAACCTTGAGGTTAGAGGCCCAACTCTTAACCCACTATGCCACCAGGACTCCTGGCTTTATAAAGAGTCCACACAAGTCAGTAGGAACAAAATCAACAAGTGATCCACCAAACAAAAACATTTTCCAGGGAGGAACCCAAGGCCAAATAGTCACCAAGCATAAGAAAAGAGGCTCCAGTGAAAGAAATGCAAGTTTAACCAAGATGAATAGCCAGTCTCTATCTATCAGATTGATTCCATTGTTCACATAGGTTAAAATCTTCTGCTGGCAATATGGGGAGAAACAATCTTAGGCACTGTGGAAACCGGTTGTCCTCAAGTTAATTCAGATTCCTGGTGACAGAGTTTCATTTCAGAGTACCATTACACTCTTTAAGGTTGTAATTGGAAACAGTCTTTGCTCTGGGTGGATCCACACTGCCAATCTTTCAGTTAGTAGTACAACAGTAGGCACTGTGGAGGAAAAATAAAAAATAGTTGCCTTCAGGTCAATTCTCTCTCATGGCAACCCCATGTGTATCAGAGTAGAGCTGCGTGCTGCAGGGTTTTCACTGAGTTCTCTACAGCACACCACTAACTTTTCCTAACAAGATACATCTGGTGGACTCAAACCTCCACCATTTTGATTAGCAGTTCATTAACCATTTGCAAAGGCTTTCGATTGTGTGGATCATGACAAGCTATGGACAACATTGAGAAGTATGAGTATTCCAGAACACTTAATTGTACTTCTAAGAAATC
>NW_006408589.1:3068576-3072032 GCF_000296735.1 Chrysochloris asiatica
GGGTTTCCAAGGCTGTAAATCTTTACGGGAGCAGAAAGCCTCATCTTTCTCCCGCGGAACAGCTGGTAGTTTCAAACTGCTGACCCTGAGGTTTGCAGCCCGATTTGTAACCACTACGCTACCAGATTACTGTTTAGAGGAGTGGTTTAGAAAGTGGAAAAATATAGCCGCCTCAATCCTTACTTTTCTCATATTAGCAGTTGGAGTTTCAGATGTAGTCCCAAATCAGTTTAAGCATTTGGCGCTGTGAGCAGGATTCATTGAAATGGCTCCAGACCTGAGAAATTGTAAGGTTTTGTGGGAGAAAGAATGAAAAGGAATGGTATAAAGTGTTTCAATTGAAAGGAGAGAAATTTCTGAAGTTGCCTGGAGCTGGATGGAAAGGATGTCTGATCTGTGGCCAGGGCCTACTGGAATCCACCCTGCCAGAGGCCCAAGACAATATGCATATGGATGGGGTTAGTCCAAGGTGGAGGGGAAGATTGAACTTGAGTATTTTTAAAAGGTTAATATGTTTGACTGCCTTATGGATATTGGTGTCTCCTTCTTAATATTGTAAAATAGACATGCATGTGTAATAGGAATATTGGGAACTATAATTACAGAAAGTTTGTAAGCCAGCCTTTGGCCTATATTTAATTGGATTTGTTAGAAATTTAAGGTGGAAACCTGAGCCAGAACTTCAGAGTTGAGACATTCACATTTTAAAAGATGTGCACACCAACCCAGAACTACTGAAAGAACAGGAGATTTGGATTGGAAGAAAACATTTTGAGTTTCTGAGGCTTCAAGGTAAGTTAAGTAGACCCATTAAAGAAAACACCCTTCTAGGACTGAAAGTTAAAGGGAACCAGTGAGCAATATGCTTGCTGATGATCACCTGGGTCTACTTGTGAATGGCACCGATGACCTTAACATGAAATAAGAGGGATAGCTGACTGTTTTGAAGAGCAGGAAGCTGTGTGTGAACTCCCAAACTTGCAGCTGGTACTCATTTGACCTAGCTTGGATGACTAGGGTTGTTGAGCTGACTAGAACCTGATCAGATGAATATGAAGATGTTTAATACTCTGAGCAAGCATCAGCTGCTACAATTTAATGGACTGGACTTTTGCTTATGGGTGCAGTGCCTCAAAATTCCCATCAGAATGGAGTCTCTTCATATCAGGGAAAATGCATGTCTTCTCAGTGTACTGGGTTGGTAGCATGGCGGCAATTTCTGGTAGTGTAAAGGTTATGAATTGGGCTGCTAATGTCAAGGTCAGCAGTTTGAAACTACCAGTGGTTTCACAGGAGAAAGATGAGGCTTTCTGCTCCCGTAAGGATTTACAGCTTCAAAAATCCAGTACAGGGTCACTATGGGTCAGAATTGACTCAATGGCCACTTAACAACAACAACATTGCTATAAATGCATGAAGTGGCTGACTTGACAAATATTCTTGGGTGTGCTTGGTTTTAGAATGAGGGGTCAAGGGAAAATCCCCACTGACTAGTTTTCCATTTTTTCCAGCTGAATCTGGTAAAAAGGGGTACGGAATGATGCTGATAAGATTTTATTATTTCAATTGTAATTGTTAGTAGTATTGATTTTGATTGTCAGGTTGTAATTGTAGAAGATAAGTAGCTAAAAGGAGGGAGTATTTATCTTTCATTTCAGGAACCGATAATCCCAAGACATCAAGAAGGAAGGGCATGAGTGGAACTCAGGGTTCCTCCTGAAGAAGCAGCAACAGCAGAGATGGTGGCAGAGGGGATGACATGGAGCAGCTATGGACTCTTTCCCATGGTCTGAATGAGGCTGTGTGCCTATGGGCTGAAGATTGGCTTTTGGACAGTTATGTGTGCATCAAATATTTCTGATTTGTTAATTCATGAAATAGAAGAGGAAAATGGGCCTGGTGTGTTTTCAGTTGTACACACCTGTGTACAAATATATGTATATCATGTCAGGCACAAGTATGATGAAACCTAATATAGGCATAGTTAGCAATACCCTTAGTTGTTATTGTTTGCCGTGGAGTTGGTTCCAACTCATAGCAACTCTGTATAGGGTTCCAAGGCTATAAATCTTTATTGGAACAGAAAGCCTCATCTTTCTCCCGTGGTATGGCTGGTAGTTTTGAATTGCTGACCTTGAAGTTCGCAGCCCAGTTTATAACCACTATGCTTAGGGACATCCAGAAATGATACACTTCATGAGGATTTAAGTGAAGATGAGACCAATAAGTGTAAATAGAAAACAGGAGGATTTGTGAGAAATAACTCTTGTGGGCATGGTCCATCTTCAGGACTAAGGGAAGTCTTGAGTGGTAGCAAGCTAAGATAACAAAAGGAGGTGAAGAACTAGTTTGACCAGCTAGGGCCTTTAAAATAAGAATACAACCAACAAGAAAATAGGGAAAGTTCATGGGGAAAGGGGGAAATGAACTTTAAATGAAAATGCTCCCAGTAAGGATGAGTAAGTGACCTTTGGAGGAGAATGTGACCTTGTGATGCCAAGTGGAATGAGAACTGAAGGAGGGGCTTTTTTGGGACAGAGAAATAAAACTGTTTGCATGCCGGCCATGCAGCGAGTCTGCCTGTGTCTACTGGGTTGGGTGCCCGATTTTGCAAAATCGAATAAAGAAAATCTCTCTCTTGCTAAGAAAAAAAAAAAAAAAGAAGTAGAGGGTCAGGAGAAAGGATGTTGAAGAGGTGATCAAGAGACAGGCTCTGAGGTACAGGTATAATAAGCATAGAGTTTAGATTTTGCCCTGAAGACCAGGGGAAGCCTCAGGATGATCTTAACCAGAGAAGGAAGTGATCATATGTGAGTTTTAGAAAACACGCTCTGGCTATGGCTTCCAATGTCAAGATCAAAGACAGGAGTCGGAAATGAGAGGAGAAAGTAGAAATATATGAAACAAATATCTAGCGTAGTGATTACGAATCGGGCTGCGAACCACAAGGACAGCAGTTCAAAACTACCAGCTGTTCCGCGGGAGAAAGATGAGGCGTTCTGCTCCCGTAAAGATTTACAGCCTCAGAAACCCTGTACAGGGTCGCTATGGGTCAGAATCGACTCGATGGCACTTAACAACAACAACAACAATAGAAAAAATAAAGCTAATTTATGGACTTAGAATTACATTCTTTTCACTTTGCTTTGCTCATGAAACAATCACATTTAGTCTGTTGAGAGTTATGAGGTCCCAAAGGAAAAAGGAAACTCAAAGGAACCTCATGCTACCAGCTATTTCTTTAATAAGCCCCCCATAAGCTAGAGAAATTTTTTGTTCTCACCTTTAATAATTCTTCTAGGACTGAAAATCTCTAGATAGCTAGGGAAAGAAACTGAAATACCCATGTTGTTGGGGTAACTGTGCAACGCTTCCTGTTTTGAGACCCAGTAAACACACCGGTAAATCCTATATCAAGGCTCTCACCCTTGATGTTTCAGGCAGGATAATTATTTG
>NW_006408589.1:3072549-3080321 GCF_000296735.1 Chrysochloris asiatica
GAGCTTGCCAGCCACTCCACAGGAGAAAGATGAGGCTTTCTGTTCCAACAAAGACTTTTTAAAGTCTCAGAAACCATACACAGGGTTCCCGTGAGTCTGAACCAACTCAAAGGCACTTAAAACAACAGCAACCTAGTTGTCTAGTTACAAATACTACCAAAATTAATATATTTTTAAAAATTGTGAAAACTTCTATCTTCTCAACTTTCAAAAAAAATCTTCATTTTTCCTGTATATCATTTCCTTCTGTGTACCAGGCATGGACACTAGACACATCACACACATGACCTCACATGACCTCAACCTTTACAACAACCCTCCAGAGCAGGATTCATATACCTATTTTACATAAAATATGGACACTGAAGATCATGGTGGTGAGGTGCCTGGTCCCAGGTCACATAGTCAGTGAGGTGTAAAACCAGCATTCAAACCCAGATCTGTCCGATTGCTCAGTGAACGTGAGTGCAGATTGTGCGGAATCAGAGCACTGCTGATCCCACATGAGCTAATCATTATCACCCAAGTGAGAGTTGAATCCCCTTAGAGAACCCAATTTCTTGGATCACAGCGCTGAGTAGCTTGTCAGCATCCCCAGGAAGAAGTTAAGGCTGCATGGCAGTTGCTATGACAACTGGTTTTCTTATAATTATAGAACATGGTGGTGACGTGACACGCTGCACATACAGTTGCTTTGTTAGGACCTGTCTTCCTCTGACAGTTCCAGGAGCTGAGACACCAAAAAATTAGGGAAAAAATCTGCACTGACTATAACCAACAGTGCAGCAGCACCGGCCCAGAGAGAGAGGAGGTCAGCAGATGAGTCCTCTCACCATGTGATTGGGACCGGAATGCAGGCCACATGACAAGTCTTGAGGAAAATAGCATTTCTCCCTTGGGAAATGTTTGCTTTTTATTTCTTTTGGAGCAATGCATTTCAGGACTGAAGCAGGCAGTATATTCGAAAAAAAAGAAAGTGGAAAGAGGGTCAAAGCAAAATTAACCAAATACTTTGCACACAGCTGGGACATGCAGCAAAATTTCATTACACTGGTGACCATTTTTCAGCTTTGCCTAGTTTGGCTGAATCTCCAAATGTGCAGGGTGTGCTGATTTGAAAGATGGCATAGACTAAAGAGAACATACACACACATTCATACATCTACATGCCCACAGGCGCACACATACTTACATCTGTACACTAAAGCAAACACAGAGATACAGACATGTATACACTCATATGCATGTATATGCCTCCTCTTGCTCTCAGACACACCCTGAATGCTTTAATTGGCCTTGCTAATCACCAGAAATCATGCTCGGTAAAGTAGAGGGTCAGCAAAAATGAGGAAGACTCTCAATGAGATGGATCAATTCAGTGAGTGCAGCACTTAACTCAAACACAGTAATAATTGTGAGGATGGCACAGGATTAGGCACTGTTTCTTTCTACTACATATGAGCTGCTGTGGGTGACAACCAACTCAAAAGCACCTAGGAACATAATGACAATCTTGAAAAATAATGCTCGCCTAATGAACAACAACAAGGAATTATTGAGCCCTGGTGTAGTGCTGTAATGTCTAAGTAATGGACTGCTAACCATGATAACTGCAAGGTTGGCAGTTCACACCCACCAGCCACTCTTGGAAATCCTACACATGGTTGCTATGAGTCAACCACTGGACCAATAAACAACATTCTTCTCAATGGAGAAAGATTAAAATTGTCAAAGACTTCATTTTTCTCGGATCAACCATCAACACTCATGGAAGCAGCAGCCAAGAAATCAAACAACATATTGCATTAGGCAAATCTGCTGCACAAGACCTTTTTAAAGTGTTGAAAAGCAAAGATGTCAGCTTGAGGACTAGGGTGCACCTGACCCAAAACATGTTATTCTCCAATAACCTCATATGCATGTGAAAGCTGGACAGTAAATAAGGATCACTGTATTGATGCTTTTGAGTTATGGTGTTGAAGGAGAATATTGAAAGAACCCTGGGCTGCCAAAAGAACCAACAGATCTGTGTTGGAAGAAATGTAGCCACGGTGCTCCTTGGAGGCCAGGATAGCCAGACTTTGTCTCTCATACTTTGGACATATTGTCAGGAGGGACCAGTCACTGGAGAAGGATATCATGTTTCATACGGTGGAGGGTCAGAGAAAAAGAGGAAGACCCCCAACGAGATGGATTGACAAAGCGGCAGCATCAACAGGCTCAACTGTGGCAGCAACTGTGAGGTTAGCCCAGAGCTGGGCAGTGTTTTGTTCTGTTGTACATAGGATAGTTATGAGTCAGTACTGACTCAATGGCACCTAACAACAACAACCAATGAGTCAAAATTGACTGGACGGCACACAACACCAGCACCAATGAATTATTAGGACTTCTAGTGCAGTGCTGTATGATAAACACTGGACTGTTAACCACAAAGTTAGCAGTTCAAACCCACCAGCCCCTCCCTAGAAACACTATATTGTAGTTCCATACCGTTGAGTCATTTCCACTCATACCAACCCCATATAGAGTTCCCAAGGAGCAGCTTGTGAGTTTGAACTGCTGACCTTTCAGTTCAAACCGACCTTGTGGTCCAGTGCTTTATCCCACAGTGTCACACAGGGTCACTATGAGTCAGAATGGACTCGATTGCACTTAACAAAAAACAATAGCAATGAATTATGGTAAAGATGAAATGGGAATTGACCAGCAAAATGCCTAACAAAAGTTAAATACAATAGAAATACTCAAAGAAAACCACTTTCATGGAGTTGATTCTGACTTGTAGCAACCATATGTAGGGTTTCAAGGCCTGTAAATCTTTATGGAAGCAGAAAGCCTCATCTTTCTCCTATAGAGCCGCTGGTGGGTCTGAACTGCTGACTCACTTAGATACCAGAGTTCCTTAAAACAAGGAATATTGCTGTAGTTGTTGTTAAGTGCCACTGGGTCATTTCCAACTCAGTGACCCTGTATAGGGTTACCAAGGAGTGACTAGTGGGTTTGAACTGACAACCTTGCAGTTAGCTTGCAGTTAGCAATATACAACTTATCCTATAGCACCATACCAGAACTACTAAATATGAATGTTGTTAAGTGTCGTCGAGTCAGTTCCAACTCAAAGCAACCCTGTATAGGGTGAGGCTTTAAGTCTTTGCAGGAGCAAAAAGTCTCATCTTTCTCCCTTGGAGTGGCTGCTGCATTCGATCTTCAGATCTTGTAGTTCTCAGCCCAGTGCTTAATGTATGGAGCCACTGCACTCCAAAATAAGAATGTTGTTAATGTTAAATGCCATCAAGTTGGTTCCAACTCATAGCAACCCTGTATAAGGTTTCCTAGGAGAGGCTGGTGGGTTTAAATCACAGACCTTAAGGTTCAAACCGACTTTGCAGTGGATTGCTTATCCTAAAATGTCACACCAGGACTCCGTAAACAAGAATTGTTGTTACTAATTATGAAAAATAATAAAACTTCTGTTTTACTTTCATGAACATCTTCCTTTTATTTCCTCAACATGGGATTTGAAATCCCATTATTAAGCACTACCTTCAGTACTAATTTAAAAAATCTAGTCAGGTATCATCTTAGAGCAATGGTGAGCATTTCAGAGCCTCATCTTTCTCCCACAGAATGGCAGGTGAGCTAAACCACTGACCTTACAGCTGACATGACATCAGTGCCCCTTGCTAAGTGGCGGAGCAGAGGTAAATGCCTCTCATTCAATGAACATAGTTGGGAAATTGAGGACAGCTGTGTGGAGAAGGTGAGATCTAAGCTGGGCCACAAGGCAAAGAAATGAGCTGGTGGGACAGGCAGAGAAAAGGGCATTGGCACATTCAATAGACTCTTGTGAACCTGGCTGGAGAACTGGCTGGCCAGCAGTGTGGCAAGACCTGGGAACTCTTTGGCCCAGAGTCAGTGACATAGCCACAGAGGACTAGAGTGGAGAGTGAAGCATCCAGCTGATAAGAAGAGAGGGCATATGCATAACAACATCCACACTTACAGATAATACACACTTGACCTGGCTTCAATAACTGGATAATCAGAGCTCAACTAGCAGAAGAAAGAAGAGGAAAAAAAGAGTAATCTGGTACAATTTTATGAACTTGACCTACACCTGTGGATGCAGCAACTTATAAGAGGGAACAAATCTTTACAGCAAGGATCATTCCCACCCCCTCCATACACAAAGTAGATAGGGATGGGCAACCTGGATATTGACTCCCCCAAATAGGGGGGTGGGGCTAAAGGCAAGAAGTGACTGGCTTATAAGCTTTCAAGAGGGAGCCTAGGTCCAGATGGAGCAGAGGAAGGTAGAATCTCCACTAAGTACTATCTAATCTGTCTGAGTGGGGCTGATGAAAGGAAATGCAGATAGGTCTCTTGTGATACAATAGTAATTGTTATCAGGACTGATTGTGAAGGTTGGAAATGTAAAGGTAGACATTTTGTAGCAAAAGGAGGGGAGTAACTGACTTTGCAGTCAAGGAGCAGAGGTCCCTGGGACCATCAAGAGCAGAGAGTGGGACCCTCCCCAGGGAAGCAGTGATGCCAGAAATGGAGGCAGGTACGATGACATGGAGAGATGGAGTGGCTGGGGACTTTAGACCCAGAGAGGGAGAGGGGCTGTGTGCTGATGACCAAGGGGCAGGCTTGTAGGTTACCCAAAGGTAAGTCTTTGGTTGGTTGATAATGTATGAAGGGGATTGTAATCATGGCAATGAAATTATATATGATAGGATGAATGTAAAACTAATGTTCTCCCATTTAAACTATCACATAATACACAATAAAACATTTTTATTTATTTATTTATTTATTTATTTTAAAAAAGGGCATTGGCAACGACCAGGAGTGAACACACATGGCCTTTCCCCAGTCTGGGGCATGGGGTACACGGTGAGTCAATAACAGAAAAGGTTAGATCTGGAAGCAAGTACCATCTTTTTGTTGTTGTTGTTAGGTGCCATCGATGCAGTACTGACTCATAGCGACCCTTTGCACAACAGAACCAAACACTACCCAGGCCTGGGACAACCTCACAATTGTTGCCACACTTGAGCCTATTGATGCTGCCACTTTGCCAATCCATCTCACTGGAGGTCTTCCTCATTATCTCTGATCCTCCATCTTACCAAACAGGATATCCTTCTCTAGTGACTGGTCCCTCCTGACAATATGTCCAAAGTATGAGAGACGAAGTTTGGCCATCCTGGCCCCCAAAGAGCACTCTGGCTGCACTTCTTCCAACATAGATGTATTTGTTCTTTTGGCAATCCGTGGCACTTTCAATATTCTCCTTCAACACCATATTCAAAAGCATCAATTCTTCTGTAGTTTTCCTTATTCACTGCCCAGCTTTCGCATGCCTATGAGGTTACTGAAAATACAATGGCTTGGGTCAGGCGCCCCTTAGTCCTCAAGTTAACATCTTTGCTCTTCAATACTTTAAAAAGGTCTTGTGCGGCAGATTTGCCTAATGCAATACATCGTTTGATTTCTTGACTGCTGCTTCCATGAGTGTTGATAGTTGATGCAAGAAGAATGAAGTCCTTGACAACTTCAATCTTTTCTCCATTGGTAAGAATGTTGTTGATTGGTCCAGTGGTAAGGATTTTTGTTTTCTTTACATTGAGATGAAATCCATACTAAAGGCTGTGCTCTTTGATCTTCATCAAGTATTTTAATTTCTCTTCACTTTCAGCAAGCAAGGTTGTATCATCTGCCTATTGCAGGTTGTTAATGAGTCTTCCTCCAATCCTGATGCCACATTTTTCTTCATATAACCCAGCTTCTCGGATTATTTGCTCAGCATACCGGTTGAGTAAGTATGGTGATAGAATACAACCCTGTCACACACCTTTCTTAATTTTCAACCGTTCAGTGTTCCCATGTTCTGTTCTGCTCTTGGTCCATGTACAAAACTCCAAGGTGCATTGAAGGAATTGGCAAAGAACAAGGTACCAAGAATTAATGGAATAAAAATTGAAATCTTTCAAGAAAGTGAGGTAGCACGGGAGGCACTCACTCATCTATGCCAAGAAATTGGGAAGACAACTATCTGGCCAGCTGATTGGAAGAGATCCATATTTGTGCCCATTCCAAAGAGAGGTGACCCAATGAAATGTGGAAATCATCGGACAATATCTTTGATATCTCATGCAAGACAAGTTTTACTAAAGGTAATACAGAAACGGCTGCAAGCATACATTGACAGAGAACTTCCAGAGGTTCAAGCTGGATTCAGAAGCAGCCATGGAATGGGGGATATCATTGCTGATGTCCAATGGATCTTGGCTGAAAGTAGAGAATATCAGAAAGATGTTTGCCTGTACTTTATTGACTACACAAAGGCTTTCAATTGTGTGGATCATGACAAGCTATGGACAACATTGTGAAGGATGAGTATTCCTGAACACTTAATTGTGCTCATGAGGAATCTGTACCTGGACCAAGAAGCATCTTAGGAGAAGCCTTAAATCCCATACTAAGGACTTCACACTGATCTAGGAAGCAGGGAGTCATCAAAGATTTTTCAAACAGGAGAACAATCTGATGGATGGGAGGGGATGGATTGGATGGGGAGGACCAAATGTTGGCACAGGGGAAAGGTGTAGGGAAGTAGAGCCCCTGAAGGTCACTTGAAATGCAGGGCCCACATGTCAAGGTGTCGCTTCCCATGGTGGATTGAACCTAGGAAGAAGCGTTCCACCCAGTAAGAGAACAGAGATCATGACAAATTTCCCAGAAATATAAGAAGATGCTCACATTTATTTTGCCATTGGTAGAATTCTTATCTTCCATGTGGGAAGCCAGGGTTCAAGTTCTGGCCCATACTTCATGCACAGCCACCAACAGAGACTTGCATGTTATTATGATGCTGAACAGGTTTCAGCAGAGCTTCCAGACAAACAGTGACTAGGAAGAAAGACCTAACAATCTCCTTCAAAACTTAGCCAATGAAAACTCTATGGCTCACAATCCCCAACTGATTACGAGGGTGGTGAAAGATTAGGCAGTGTTTCATCCCACTGTGCACAGAGTCACCATGAATTGGGAGCTTACTCAAGGGCAGCTAGCAGCAGCAACATTGGAAAATAATGTTAAATTATATTATCTCATTTATGAACCACTATGTAACTCGTCTGTCTGTCGTGCTGTGGTGGTTTGAGTTGCTGTGATTCTGAGGGCTCTGCCACCGGTATTTTAGATAACCAGCAGGGTCACCCATGGTGGACAGATTTCAGATGAGCTTCCAAACAAAGACAGACTAGGAAGAAAGAGTAATAAACTACTTCTGAATCACTAGTCACTGAAAACTCTATGAATAGCAGAGAAACATTATCAGATACAGGACCGGAAGGTGGAAAAGCACTCAGAATGCAACTGGAGAAAAAAATACTTCCTCAAAGTAGAGTTGACCATGATGACAAGAATAGAGTTAAGCTGGGGGAGAAAAAGCTCACAGAACCTTCATTTGCTGATGGGCCACAAATCAAAATGATGAGAAACAGCTGAAAACATCCATTGAAAATCGGAACATGGAATGTACGAAGTATGAATCTGGGAAAATTGGAAGTTGCCAAAAATGAAATGGAACACATAAACATCGATATCTTAGGCATTAGTGAGCTGAAATAGACTGGTATTGGCTATTTTGAATCTGACAACCACATGGTTTACTATTCAGGGAATGACAAATTGAAAAAGAATGGTATTGCATTCATCGTCAAAAAGAACATATCTTCTCAGTCATGAGGTACAATGCT